>NC_090762.1:27659331-27669331 GCF_036898095.1 Palaemon carinicauda
ACCTTTTGTAGTCCTGGCTCTGAAAGACACTTTATACTTCACTCTTTCACTGATTTGTAAAGCGGGCATCATTAAAGGTGAGTAATGGCAGCGTGTTTAAAGATGATTGATGGCTGATGGCTCCTAAATTTTTTTTTTTTTGACAATTGTAAAGCCGATGTAATTAAGTTGAGTATTTTACAGATGCTTTCTCTTTCGCATCTGTAAGCAAAACAGGTGTCATTTAAGCTTAGTTATAAAATACTTTGACTTTTGCCAAACGTTTACATAAAGCCTACACTAATCAAAGTTGGATTATTGATGTTTTAAACTACAGAATAGTAGGTGATCCTAGTTTTAGCATTTTCTAGCCGTCAAGTCTACAATAATGTAACTCGCCTGATTGTAAGGAGCTTTATACTTTGCACATACTTTATCCACTGTCAAGTCAAACTAATTCAACTTTTGCATTCGAAAACCTAATTCATTACGAAACATGAAAGACTAAGAATTAATAGCACGACGAAAAATCAAGAATATCTGAGGCTAATTATTTGCTTTTCACAGACAGACTTTTTTAAATTACTACCGTAAAAAAAATTATTTGTCTAGATTGAAAATATGTGCAAAAAAATATACGGATAGCAATTATAGTAATTATCTTTAAAAAACATAATTTTTTCCAAGGAAAAATTTGAATGACAAATTTAAAAAAAATGTGAAAAAATAATGGACTCGCAAGGTTATGATGTTTACTGACACAGAAATGGTTTTTTAATAAGAATAATTGAAAAAAGGACATTTACAAACACACACACACACATATATATATATATATAACTCACAATAACAAAAACATTATAACTAATAAAACTAGAGAGAGAGAGAGAGAGAGAGAGATGTCGAACATAGAAGGGAATCACTGGGTGTTTATGGTATGCAAATGACATACCTTTGATCCCGGGGGGAGGGGGGGACTCTATTTATGTGTCAGAAGAATAAAAGGAGGGCGTGTCAAAACACATTGCTTTAATGAATATGTCACGTTGTTGTTATTTTTGCTGATAACCTGGTCACAATTGCATGTGTGTGTTTTTTTTTCTTTTCTTTTTAAGAATTTGTCAACTAAAACTCCCCACAGACAGGTGTGATATCTTTAAAGCACTCGTGAACAGACAGAAATTTCTCCTTTTTAATATGCCATGATGCACACGTAAAAGAATTTACCAATCATATACACACCTGTACATATATATACATACACAGACTTATATATATATATATATATATATAATATATATATATATATATATACACACTCACACACACACACACACACACACATATATATATATATATATATACATATATATATATATATATGTGTGTGTGTATGTATATATATATATATATATATATAATATATATATATATATACATATACATATATATATATATATATATATGTGTGTGTAAATATATATATATATATATATATAATGTGCAGGAACTTACGTACATTTCACGTAACAAGAATGAATTTCTATTCCTTAACTACTAATAAGTGCTATGCATTCACAAAATAATATACGTATCATATACCACCACACAACACTCTTTTTTGTACCGTGTATGTCAAATTATAGACTTTCAAACAACAAAATTATAGTAATATTAACGCATGAGTTGCTTTCTATAAAACGCATGCTGATACATAATCATAAAAGCAAATTCATAAAAGGAAAAGTTTCATGAATCTTTGGTATTGTATTAATATGGAGAAAATATGGCCCCAATGATTGTCAATCATTGTCAAAATACACAAACTAAAATATTAAAGTTGTCATATATATATATATATATATACATATATATATATATATATATACATATATATATATATATATATATATGAGAGAGAGAGAGAGAGAGAGAGAGAGATCTTTATTCCAGTCTGTCTTCCCATTAAAATTGTATCGCCAGTTCGAGTAATGTTTACTGCATATCATAATCAAGCAAGCACATTTGCTTAAAGAATTATTAATGTAGAGCTTAAGAAAACCGTAAAACTCCTCATACAAAGAACCACGAATTCTATGGGAGGGACTGAAAACCCAGTATAGACACTTTCATAGATTGCACCTTTCAATGAATACCATAAATTGCACCTTTCAATGAATACCATAGATTGCACCTTTCAATGAATACCAAAAGATAATATTTCGTGTCATCGCCGAATAATTCTCATAGTATCTTTCTTTACCCATCTTTCTTTAATTCATTTGAAATATACATATACTGCATATATATATATATATATATATATATATATATATATATATATATATATATATATATATATATATATATATATATATATATACTGCATTCATGTTTTATTAACGGAATAAAAATACATAAACCAAAAATAAATACATGTAAACAACATAGGTTTCCCCTTTAGGAGGCAATTTATCTCTCTCTCTCTCTCTCTCTCTCTCTCTCTCTCTCATTCCACTGGAGTTTCTATAAACATGAAAGTAAAAAAACAAATGTAATCGACGCAGTTCTGCCAGTAACAAACAAACAAACACACATAAAAAAATCACATATATTCACACTAGGCAAAGCCGAGCTGAACTTGCAGTGACGTCACAAAAGCGACTTTATTGATCTTCGTCTGCACTTAAACCACTCGAAGCAAGATAATTCGGACGTAATTACAAAGACGAGAAGCCTCAGAGTTAGATGTCGCCTCATCTGTCGGAATTTGTCTCTTCTAATTAACTCCTTCTCCCGATTAATATGTTCGATTGGAATCTTTTAATGGTAGTATTAATTAGCTCTTGACGACATATACTTTCGAGCATGTTTTCTTATTTTCAAGAAGAAAAATTCCTTCACATTTATAAAAATATATATCACCATATTAACTTTGAAGAATGTTGAAGTTTAAAATATTTTTCTTCAAAAATATTTGGATTATATCTAACACTATATTATCACCATTCTTTATAAGTTTAAAATATTTTTCTTCAAAAATATTTGGATTATATCTAACACTATATTATCACCATTGTTTATATCACGATTAACTACAATAGAATAACTTCCAATATGATCAATTATCAGAGGGGATTACTATAATAAAAATTTATGGGTTCCTTAAAAAAAAAAAAAAAAAAAAAAAAACTTCACGATATAAAAATATATTTGTATGAAAAAATCTAAACTACCTAATTATACATAACTAACACTTGTACTTCGAAGTAATTTCTTCAAAATCTGATGGATTTGTCATATCCTATATGTCCATCAAGTTTCGTTGAAATTGGGTCAGTAGTTTTTGCGTAATATTATTCACAATAAAAAAAACAAAACAAATTATTTGCTATTCACTTAACATTGCGATTATTTTCAGAGTACTGCTGTACTTTATCTAACATGTTAAAGATTCATCCTTGGGTCATACACAACAGGACTAACAAGTTTAGTCAAAACCGGTACAGTAGTTTATGCGTAACGTTGCTCACAAACAAACAAATCCATAAATAAACTAAAAAGACACGGGCGAATAAATATCCTTCGCCAAATCTTCGATTTTGGCGAGGACAAATACCACCGCTTCAACTTTTTAAATCGTTAAAGTGTAATATATTGGCCTCAAAAATAATCAAAATGTATATCTCTGACACAATATTTTTATCTTAGGTTTTTTTATAGACTAGCATGACTAATGCCAAACCAATAAATTCCAATATCAGCATAATATCAGGGTGACTAATTATTATAGAAAAAAAAATCCTAATGACTGTTTAATACAAATATTTGTACAAAAATTCTATACCACTTACTTCATAACCAAGTAAAACAGTAAATATATTTTACATCATTCAAGTAAAAGAAAAATAAGTAATTATTATATTAACTAAATGACAATAACAAGAAAAAGTGTACCTTTATATAAAATATCAAAATTGTGGTTAAACCACGCGTTACCATTCTCTTATTAATACTTAAATTTGCAAATTATTCTCTACCATGATTAGTTAACTAACTGTCCTCGCTCTTCTTTCACCCACCTTGCCTATCAGTTAAAAATAATTACACTGATTTATTCGTTTACTTATACTTTCTGGCAAAAAAATCAATTATCATAAACTCATAGCTTCTGTACCATGGTCTTCCACTGTCTTTGGTTAGAGTTCTCTTGCTTGAGGGTACTACTCGGGCACACTATTCTATCTAATTTCTCTTCCTCTTGTTTTGTTAACATTTATAGTTTATATAAGAAATATTTATTCAATGTTGTTACTGTCCTAAAAATATCTAATTTTTCCTTGTTTCCTTTACTCACTGGGCTATTTTCCCTGTTGGGGCCACTGGGCTTATAGCATCATCCTTTTCCTACTAAGATTGTAGGTTAGCTAGTATTAATAATAATAATAATAATGATAATAATAATAATAATAATATTAATAATAATAATAATAATAACTCAAAAGTAAAAAAATATGAATCACTGTCTGTTATTGCGTGTCACTTCTGCACATTAATTCTCGTGTGTCATTTTGCATCGATTAATGGCCAGACATCTGCTTCAACGTCAAGTTATCCTTGCTAGTATTAAAGATTCCGGTTTTTCAAACTTCATCACAAGATTCGTATATTCCTAAGAAATACATTGCCAAAAATATTTGCACTAAACACACACACACACACACATATATATATATATATATATATATATATATATATATATATATATATATATATATATATATATATATATATATATATATATATATATATATATACTGTATATATGCAGAAGAACCACAGGAAAAATAAAAATATGAAATGTAAGATTAAGTCCTGACTAGTTTTCGTGATACTTCTTCAGAGGACTTCCGAGCATCACGTTTCCGTGTGATTTTTTACGCGCGCGCGCGCACACACACACACACACACACACACATATATATATATATATATATATATAAGACCAAGTATGTTTATTTCAGCGTTTCAACCAATCCTGTCATAATCAACCTGAACGTTATATAATCACCTCCCGTTTTAAAAGGTCTAATCGATCCTAGATAACCAACAAAGGAAATCAAAGACAAATTGAATGTTGATCAAATTGAATGTTGATATGGTAACAAGAGCTCTATCTTTCAGTTATCTATCTATTTAAAAAAAATATATTTGCAATCTGATCTTTCCCCTTTTCCAACTAACGGAACTTAGAAAAAAGGCTAATGATACTTGATTAACCTCAATTCTCTTATACTATTCTATGGAAATAAATCTATCTTTTTTATCCCCTGGGATAGATTTCACATGACGTAGTACATATAGTAATTGCACGTCCTCTTAGCACTGACCAATGATGACACTTGCAATAAGGAAATTAATTCTTATTAATAATAAAAAAAAAACACATACAATTATGAAATGATTAAAAAAAAAGTCCACCAATGAAGTTAGAAGGAGGTTATGTTTTACTCTCTGTTTGTGTGTTAGTTTTGGTATATTTTCCCTTTCCTCTAAAAATCCCGTCTGGTTTCCTTTGTTATATAATGTTATGGAAAAGAATTGACGCAAAAACCAATGTCCAGTTTTGTCCAAGTTCCCAAGCCATGATACCCAGTTGATATACAGAGATAACATCTTCATCCATTCATTCCTCTGTTTACAAACAAAGCCCATTCGTGTTTATGCTTTCTGTTTCCCACAGAGCTTAATAATCATACTTATCTAGTGGCATTTTATAATAAACCTATTCTACTAAAGGAAAATAACAGAGAACAGACCTGAGTCGTCGACGAGTGTCTCGCGGACGGCGGCATGGCTGAAGCAATCCTTATAGCCTTCGGGAGGCGAGAGAGTGACCTGCTCGACGCCTGAGCCTGGCGCGAGACTCAGGTCGAAGGACCTGATGGAAACTAACTGAGGTTCATTTTCCTCGTGCACTAGAATCACATAGTCCGCTTCCAAACACTCATTTTTGGCTTCATTAATACTAACACGGTGTCCTCTGCTTTTTTGACCTGCCCTCTTGAGGGCTGAGCGGAGGGGGGCGCCACCCCCTCCCCCCATACTACTACTACTCCCACTACTACTACTGGTGGTGGTGGTCACCATAGCACTTCCTGAGCCTGCAGGCGGCGGCTGCTGCTGCTGCTGCTGAAGAAGGGCGGCGTCGGATGCCGCCATGGAAGAAGCATGGGGCGCGGTGGCGGCGGTGGTGGTGTTGGTGGTTGTCGTCTGTTCACCTAGATCCGAGGTAGAGGCCGACCCACACTTATGTTTCATTATACACTCAGAAGGCGAAGGAGAAAGAGAAGAGGTGGAAGGTGGCCCTTTGAGCTGAGCTGCTGCTGCAGAAACCACCGTGGCGGTGCCTCCTCCTTCATGGCAGCAGGAGCGGCTTAGCGCTGCTGTGTGCTCGCCACCTCCCACCGTAGCACTACTGCCTGGCGTTGACGTCCCCCTCGGAACCCTGCTGCTGCCGCTGCCCCCGTTACTACACGCCGTCCTCCCCCTCCTCTTCCTCCTCCTCATTCCCCTCCTCCTCTCGGCTGCGCACACCTCCTCGTCATGGATCAATACGACGTCTTCTTCTTCTTCTTCAGTGCCACCACTACCAGCAGCCTCCACGCCGCCCTCACGAGCGCCCTCCTCCTCCTCCTCCTCCTCTTCAGTATACTCTCGGCGCCCATCATAATCAGACCCACGGTAAAGTTTCCCCGTCTCGGCCTCCCCTCGTCCTTCGTCGTCCTCGCCGTCAAACTCAGACCCGGAGGAACTGTCAATATAATGTATATCCCGAAGGCTGGCCCGAGTGACCTCACCGATCTCCGCCTTCAGGACCCCGCTGCTGTACAGGATTCTCGCTTTCTCAATGGCTACTGCCGAAGGCCTCGGGGGAGGTGGAGGAATCTCCAGCAGGTCCTCCTCATCTTCTTCCAGAGGTGGAGGGGAGGTGGGTGGCGAGGGCGGGCGGGTGTCGAGGGTGGCCTGACAGAGTGTGGCCATAGCGGGGGCGTCGTGCATGTCAGGTGATTGTGGGCGTGAATGAAAAATAAAGAGATTGGGGTAGGTGGTGGGGGTGATTCAGGGGTGCAACTGCCGCCCACACCCACTTGTTGCAGGACCGCCCATCATGGCACTACTACTACTACTACTCCTCAGTCGTGGCACGCGTTATATTTTACTCCAGCTCCCTGCCGAAGGGAGAGTCACATACACTCACACTCCAGAGAGAATGAGAGAGAGCGAAAGAGAGAGAGAATATATAAACTAAACTGACGGCGCAAAGATAAAGAAAGAACATAAATATATCAAGAAAATCCAGCCCCCAAAAAAGCAATTTTTTCAATGTTTTTTATTTTTCTTTCTCAGGGAAGTAAGGCGTCAATGCGTACCACTTAGTGCTAAAACAACAGACTGCTTGAGAATATGGGTCAGTAGTTAAGGGGGGGGGGCGTGACTCTCGCGCGCACACACACGCATACACGAGTTTGCAAGTGTCACACACCGAGAAAGACTGGCAACTTTTTTACTGTTAGGTAGCAGCAGCAGGAGCACCCGTGACGCGGAAAGTAGCAGAACTGTTACCTAATTACTTTTAGCGTAAATCTAATCGTTTGTTCCTGGACACCAAAAACACTAATAATTCTTTCCTCTCTCTGTACTTCCACTATTCTTAATACTTCTCCCGTCTCTCCTGCAATGAGAATTCTGCAGGTGAATCCAACCAACACACAGGTACTAGTGTGACTGCGGCACAGGAAAGGAACACGCGAACGAACTGATGCACGCACACGCCAGGCCTGTAGAAATACGGGAGGCGTGAGCTCGGTCACTTCTCTCCAGCTGATGACGAATCTTCTGAAGTCCTGACGCTCAAGAGATGATGATGAATATGGTGAATAAGAGATTGAGAGTAATAACGACGATGCACTGTTACGACAAACACTTCTCCCTCTTCCACCTGATTGATAAGAGGCGAGAAAGAGGGAGAGACAGAACTCTTAAAGTCTGTCGTTTTCTTCCTCACCAAACACCACCACGACCTGCACACAACTCCACGGCTACTGTTACTTCAAAAGCCTTCCCGGTGTCTCACTCTCTCTCTCTCTCTCTCTCTGAGAAGGATAGCGAGGAGGCAGAAGAAAAGTTCAAGCCTTTGATCGATACACAAATTACCTCTTCTTTTGAGAAGAAGACTGGGCGAGCTCTTCAGATCTTTCTACTGTGCACACACGATAACTAACCTTTGTTTACAGATTTTCAAGAGAGGAATTTATGGACGATGGTCTTTCAAGTATTCATTAAAGTCTATTTTCTAAATTTGACCACATAAGAGACATACCAGCAGGAGAGCCTCGAATCATTAAAGCACTCGAGAACACAATCACCTATAAAGGTGATATTTGCTTGCCACTTGGAGGCATGTGACCAATCTTCTTTTTTCTGGATAGTGATGACACCAGAAGCATAATTCCAATAAGTTATCTCGCCGAATCATTAACCCAATAGGTTCACCACTATTCACTTACAAATCACTTGAAACTATATATGTACTTTCCTCGTTATTTTTTTTTTTTTTACAGCAATATCTATAATGGCATCACGCCTCCCTTCAAGATCCCCGCTATAACTTGACAGCAATCTCGAGCAAAAACACCGGCAACCCTCCTCCTCCCTTTAAGTTGCACTTGTGACCGCTCAAGTTCCGCTCCGCTCTCGAAGAACACTTGAGAGGAGAGAAATCGTCGGGCAAAGAGACAGAAGCACGTCCGCTCGTTGTGGCTTCCAGTCGCACACTAACACAAAACACTTATCGATTGCTGCAGCAGCTTTTGCGATGATAAGATAATCGAGTTATCCTTAAAAGGCCACTTATACATTCTTCAAAAGGACTCGACAAACGATAAATGCCGAGACATAACACACACGCTCGAACTTCTTACAAAACTTTCTTCCATATAGTATTTTCTCCAAGTGTCCGTGAACTTTTTCTTAGAGTTTTTAGTTCATAAAAGTTATTTAAAAATCCTGAAAATAAAGCATTGTACATTGATCAATATATATGTACACACACACACACACACACACACACACACACACATATATATATATATATATATATATATATATATATATATATATATATATATATATATATACAGAGGGTTATAATTATGATAAATAATAAATAAAAATTTGCAAAACCCGTTTCAAATTAATAAGTTTCATCCAAGATCATTTCATGTATCACAAGATTGTTTTTGATAACCCGATAATGCCATTTTAAGGCTTTATTATCATCATTGATATTTTTTTTAAATCATAATGTCACCAGCACAAAACACTCAAACCAAAGCAAACGCGACCGACAAATGACTAACACTGTGCTTGCTTCTCTTGCAAGCATTCTCTTTGGATGGTACGTTCAATGGCTTCTCAACGCCAACGATGCACTTTTTTTTATTTCTTTGCCATTTTTTTTTTTTCGTAATTTTTTTTTTTTAATGAAAAATATTTTGGTCGACAAAAGAGACCGCCAAGTAAAGTATTTTCAAACGAAATAGCATTTGCTAAACAAACACTTTGCTTTGAAAATAATAAACTTGGTATGGCTAAAAGAGGGAACCAAATGAGAGCTATAAAAACTGCCTTGCCATGTGATGAGCAATTAGTTTTAATCAACATTTTGTTCAATCTCGTCACGAAAATAACGATAATCCTTCTATATTCGTCTCTTCTTTTTTCTTATTCACTTTTCCATAAATATGAGCTTATTCACAAGTAGATCACTAATCACCTTCGTTCAGGTCACACCTATTCCTCATTATGAAATCCACTAACAAATTTTACAAACGTTAATTGGATAACATCTATGTTATATATTCCTTCATTAGTCCATTAAGATGAGACTTCCATTAAGATACAAAGAAGCCTACAAAAACATTTCTGAAATCTATATATATATATATATATATATATA
>NC_090762.1:27671831-27674331 GCF_036898095.1 Palaemon carinicauda
CAATACCCACTCCACGCTACATAAAAATCAAACAAACATACGCACATATTGCTGTTTTACCCCAGGGCACCAGAGCTAACTCCCATCCCCCCCCAAAATGTTCCTTTCATACCCCGAACCCGACGTAAGTCTCCGCCTCCCTTCTATGTAGAAGGAGACACAACGAGGACGTCCAATGACAATAACAACTGACAGAGCCAGTGAGGTTGACAACGTCATCAGATGACGGGCCACCATTAAAATCATACAATCTTCAATGAAAGAGCAACAATAATCTTGCCTTGGTCGTCATTCTAAAAATAGCCCATTTTTCCCCACAATACCATCTATCTCACCTTTGTTTAGGGCCATCGCTCTTGAACAGGTTAAGCTCCTCCCTTACCCAACCCCGCTGTCCTGGCCCATTGTTTCTTTCCCCCAGACCCCTACCTCACATCTCCCCCCTTCCATGTTACTACATTACTCTAAACCCTCTGCCTCAGCAGGTGTGGCTAAAACTCATTCATTTACTGTCGAGGTGCATCGGTTGTTTTTTCTTTACGGCGATGTTTTTTTTTTTTTTTTTTTTTTTTTTTTGTATATTCTATAGTAATGCAAATACTCGTGAATAACAATTTACAAGGAATTACAAAGATAATTCTCTGAGAGTGAGAATATGAAATAAATGGCTTCTTTATTGCATGAAAATTACCTACTCGAGGCCCTCTTTTTGTTGGTATACAATTGAGAGAGAGAGAGAGAGAGAGAGAGAGAGAGAGAGAGAGAGAGAGAGAGAGAGAGAGAGAGAGAATCACTCTAAATGAATAATTTATATTCAAATGAAATATGAATTCAATGGTGGAAAGAATATATATGAAAATCTCAAACTCTTTGATGAGACAAGCATCATATAATGCATGAAAACGAATAAAAAGACCAGAGGCAGTTTGGTTGGAGGGAAGGGAGATTAAGCATTGGTTAGAAAGTTCAAACTTGCAGCAAATGTTTTAATGTTGAACAGGCTGACATAGGTCTTTTAATAATTTAAATATGAAATGTCTGTTTTAATGTTGTTCATGTTTTTAAAATATTTTATTTTAATTGTTCATTGCTTCTTATATCGTTTATTTATTTCCTTTTCTCACAGGTATATTTTTCCCTGTTAGAGCCCTTGGGTTTATAGCATCTTGCTTTTCCAAATAGGGAAGTAGCTTAGCTAGTAGAAAAACGTTAAGGCGAGACCATCTCCCCAATGGGCAAAAAAAACGCCATCATTACGACATACAAGGTTGACAGCAAACACTGAGAAAAAATACGAGAAAATATTCACAACAAAAGGACATCTGAATGCAACAATAATAACGAGAGAAAATACTCAAATTAAAAGATACAAGAAGACACTGAAAGTCATCAAGGTGCCCTTGAATATGATGCTGTCATTAATCACGCTTTGAGTGACAAACTGTGCGTCATCATTGTTATTGTTATTACTATCCAAGCTACAACCCTAGTTGGAAAAGCAAGGTGCTATATGCCCAAGGGCTCAAGGGCTCCAAGAGGGAAAAGTAGCCCAGTGAGGAAAGGAAATAAGGAAATAAATAAATGATGAGAACAAATTAACAATAAATCATTCTAAAAACAGTAACAATGTTAAAACAAATATGTCATATATAGACTATAAAAAGACTTATGTCAGCCTGTTCAACATAAAAACATTTGCTGCAAGTTTGAACTTTTGAAGTTCTACCGATTCAACTACCCGATTAGGAAGATCATTCCACAACTTTGTCACAGCTGGAATAAAACTTCTAAATGAATGAACATCACGTAAATACTAAACGCGTAAGTATAGCATTAGTAAAGAATCAATAAAATGGTAGTGGGGAATCCAACAAAATTATATGGATACGAATGATTTAACTTCACCATAAATAAAGGAGCAATACAAACGTGGGGCACACGCAAAGCAACGTCCTATCAACCTATGAACAAATGTACAATATAATATCAAATAATGAAAATATAAATGACTTACATCTACAAACGAATAAATACATAATACAAACATACAATACACAAAGAAGATGAAGGTTATCAAATGAAAATCCCATAAAAAAAATACCAACATGGAAGTATTAAGTAATTCCACAAAAAAAAAAAAAAAAAAAACATAGAGTGAGACCAAACCATGGTTGTAAAAATGATGCTACGAGGAAAAGGAACATTCATTGTGTATTGTACAAACATATAATACACAAAGATGAAGGTAATCAATAGAAAATCCGATAACAAAAATACCAACATGGATGTATTAAGCAATTCCACACAAAAACATAAAGAGTGGGACCAAACCCTGATTGTAAAAATGATGCTAAGAAGATAAGGAACATTCATTTTGTATTGTACAAACATACAAAACACAAAGATGAAAGTTATCAAATGAAAACCCTACAAAAATACCAACATGGATGTATAAAGTAACTCCACAAGAAAAAAAAAAGGAAAGAAAGAAAGAAGAAGC
>NC_090762.1:27679331-27681831 GCF_036898095.1 Palaemon carinicauda
ATTGTGTGTGTGTGCATATATATATATATATATATATATATATATATATATATATATATATATATATATATATATATATATATATATATATATATATGTATATATATATATATATATATATATATATATATATATATATATATATATATATATATATATATATATAATGTGTGTGTGTGTTTGTGTATATATATATATATATATATATATATATATATATATATATATATATATATATATATATATATATAACCGTAAAAATATATATTTTTTATCACATATAAAATGTATTTGGAGTTCCTGATGTATTACTTACTTTATTCGATAATATTCCCATTACTGTCAAACTTCACCGTTATAACTGATCATTTAATCTCTGATTTCCCCCAAGTGAATAAATAATCCCTAATTCATACATACCATGTGATCACCTCATCCATGCAAACACCTAACGATGTAATTTATATATAAGGTCTCTTCTTTTAATGTTACTCTTCTTGCAATATTTTATATATCCTTTAGTGTCCTTTCCTCCCTGGGCTATTTTCCCTGTTGGAGCCCCTGGGCTTATAGATACTGCTTTTCCAACTAGGGTTATAACCTAACAAGTAATAATAATAATAATAATAATAATAATAATAATAATAATAATAATAATAATAATAATACCGTACTAATTAACTCGTAGAAAGGCACATGGTGATATTGCCTTTGTAATCAATGCTTTTATTTTTATAATTAAAAGATTACTTCAATTATCTATGTAATTAGTCCAAATTAGATTTTTTATTCATTACCACAAGGACTTCACGGCCTTAACCACCAATATTGCCAATAACAATCGAAATATAAATTTTGGTAGAATATTTATCTAATAGAAAAAATATTTCCAGCATTTTTTTTTATTTAATTGAGAGACATACGTGAGATTTTACTGAGATCCACCACCAAACAACACCAACCTCCCCCCCCCCCCAAAAAAAAAAAAAACAGAACGTGATGGAATGAACAACAATGAACAACATTGCTACTTCTACCAGTTAATGCATTCCTTTACGAGCAAAATTCTAATTCATGTGGCAACCTTGGAAACAACTGAAAAGATAACTTTGTTTAGATAGAGGTACCTTTTTTTCTTACAATTCTCTTAATACTGTATTATGCATACAATAACAGTGGCCAAGATAATATATGAACATTTGAAAATGCAATACTAGGTTTTTATTATTTTCCAGTATACTTTTGCCACGAGAAATTTCTTTATTTTCAAACAGGAACAAAGATATTATCTCATTGCTTTTTATTACTGACATCACGAAAACAAAGTTTTAAAAGATGACAACACTAAAACACAAAATACTTTAAATCTCAATGAATTGCAACGCATCAAATCTGAATCGTCATAAATATTGATCATTCACAAGGACACATAGAATATAATCAAATAGTTTTATGATCTCGATTTTTCTTCCTTCATCCCAGCACCAAACGTATATGATTCCTGACTCAATTTACAAAATGATGGAAGGAAGATTTAAATACTAAAACAACATTTAATGAGAGTCAGAAGCGAATTGCAAACACAAACAAAACTAAAATCTTACTTGTACCCTCTTCCAAGCAAAGGATGTATGGATAAACTCTACGGATTTAAGACAGAACGAATTACAGAGGGTCCATGAAAAAAAATGCGATTAAAGGTTTAAAGGTCACTCATGAATGGCAGAGGAAAGGAACAGTGTCATTGCCCTAGCAAGCAGGACATTTCCCTAGAGACTGACCATATTATATATGATCAGCGCCCAAGGCCCCTCTCCACCCAAGCAAGGACCAAGGTGGGCTAGGCGATGACGGCTGATGACTAAGCAGATAAACCTATAGGCTCCCTCAAACCCCCATTCTTAGCGCACAAGGATGGCGAGGTAGCCAAGACCAAAGGATATAACGAGCTTGATCGGTATTCGATCACCAGGCAAGGACGCTACGAGCAGGACACAACAACAAAATCAAATGTTAATTGAAAATAGAGAGAGCCATAGAAAGAGCTCAGTGCCACTTCCAATTCATTTACCGATATTTGAATGTTTTTCAATGGTAACCGAAGAAGGGACTACAAGAATATAAACAATTAATCCTTAGTGTTGGGGAACAATAACACACTAATAGTTAGCCTACTGAGCCTAGAGTGAGATTTATCATTATTAATAACCCCCAGTGAGGAAAGGAAATAAGGAAATATATAAACAATCTAGAAAAGTAAAAAAAAAAAAAATAGAATAAAATTCTTTAATAACAGTAACAACATTATAATAAATCTTTCGTGCGTAATTATAAAAATCCAAAAAAAAAGGTGGGGGGGGGGGAAAGAGAAATAAGATAGAATAGAGTGCCCGAGTGTACCTTCAAGCAAGCGAACTCTACCCCAAGACAGTGGAAGACTATGGTACAAAGGGTATGGCACTACCCAAGACTAGAGAACAATGGTTTGATTTTGGAGCGT
>NC_090762.1:27686831-27691831 GCF_036898095.1 Palaemon carinicauda
CTGCCTTTTTCGGAACGCGGCCTCTAATTGGTTGATCTGTGGAAACACCAAGACAGAAATAGCTCCAAGATTGCAAACATCATATTTAACAGGATATTAAATAAAGGTTGAAAAGTTGATCATAGAAAAGAGGGTTTGCTGGAAAGGAAAATATACAAAAATAAAATGTGAAAATCAAGAACAAGAAAAGGAGAAAAATAGATTCTGAGAGAGAAAATACGGGGAAGACGAAGACGATCAGGAAGAGAAGAAATGAATGAGAATGAACAATTAAAGGAATAAAAAAACACCAGGAATAACCAATAACAATATAGCTTGAAAAACAAATAAGAAACATAACTTGAAGCAAGATTACAAAGAAGGCAGGAATTAAACAAGAAAAATAAGAAAATAGGCAAAAGAAAATGATGAGGGGACGTTGTTGTAAATGAAACACCATCTAAATAAGGTTAATATAAGTGCAAAAACAAAAATAAGAACACGGTAAAAGAAAATCGGGAAAATAAGGTCAGTAGAAACAAGTCAGGTATGTTACGGGGAAATCAAACAATATGTGGAATGGTTCAATACAAATACCATTGAAAATCTGGACCCTAAATTGGGAGAGTAGATGTGTTGGATGAGTAATTGCCATGGATATATAATCAATTGGTATTTCTGCTTGTTTTGTTCTATAAAAAGCAACGATAATATTGATAATTATAAAAATAACATGGTGTATTAAAATTTGAGATAATTCACGTAACCATAACAACAGAATAACAAACTGCAAATAGTTCAGGAGAGAGAGAGAGAGAGAGAGAGAGAGAGAGAGAGAGAGAGAGAGAGGGGGGGGGGTAATCTTGACCCAATTGCTAGTACGACCGCATCTCTTCCAGTAGGGGTTCCGCGACCTCCTTTTTAACAGCGTTACGACCTGGATATGGGAGATATAAAGGATTCCTACAATATCCCTGTTTAGGACCATACTAACCTTACTATTTTCCTTCTCTCTCTCTCTCTCTCTCTCTCTCTCACTCACTTATATATACACATATATATATGTGTGTATATATATATAATATATATATATATATATATATATATGTGTGTGTGTATATATATATATATATATATATATATATGTGTGTGTGTGTGTGTGTGTGTGTGTATTATATAAGACATAAGATATATGCATATATATAGCAAATATATACATATATATGTGTATTATGTAAGACATAAATTATACACATATAGCTAGAAAATATATTTAACACATAAACATAAACGCACACGCAACCGTAGACACAAATATAATATATATATATATATATATATATATATATATATCTGTTAATACATATTCTTTATAACAGTAAATCTTTAATCAAAATTTTCAAAGTTACAGAATTCAAGTTATAATGAGTACATTTTCAGAAAATATATCAATAAAAAATAATTTTATTGAAAAAAAAGGCATCCTTTTCTTATCGCATAGAAGTAAGTAAACGGGAAAAAATATACAATTATTATTACTACTAAGATATTCATGTCCATTATCATTATCATCATTACTGGGGTCTCTAAACCTGCACACATTTTCTAAATCCCTCAAAGAAAGCAGAGGATATTAAATTACAGACTTTTCTTCCCAAATGTAAAATTCTGCACAGACTTTTCCGGTCCCAGTAAATAACCTTCCACCTGGTGGACCAAAAAGAGCAGTATGATAAACAATATGACCGAAGTTAGAGGAAACAAAAGAAGTTAGCAAACCATTCAAACAAAAAGAAAAACATTGGCAAAACGTTTCCAGGCACAGAAAAGCAAAAGTAACTGGGCTTACAGCTGAAAGACACGCCAGGTTACAGTACGTAAGTAAAGGGAGAGCTACAGTGAATTTTGTAAATTAACGGATATAAACAACAAATACAGCCGTTTCTAGTCCACTGCATGACAAAGACCTCAGACATGTTAATTCATTTCTGGGCTTTGGCTAGTTTTCATTACCACGGTGGCCAGTGCGGACTGGTGATGATGGGAGATTGTGGTCTGATGGCTCACAGCAAACAAATATAGTATACGGGTGGCCCTAACTGGTACAGCTTTACTGGTTCTATCGATACATAAACCTTTTCACCACGTTAAGGTATCCACACTCAGAAAGGGACAAGTTTGTGTATATATAGACTAATTACTCAGGAGAAAAACAACAACATTTAATGTTATTTACATATGAGTGGTTGAATAATCACAAGAAACTAGCCTTGTAATGAAAATTTAAATTGGAATATAGCTACCTCGTGTTGACATACAGTATGTGTGAATTCACTAGTTCGGATTTTCATATCATTAGTATTATTACTAGCCAAGTTGCAGCCATACTTGGAAAAGCAAAACATAACAACCCCAAGGGTTAAATCAAAGAAAGATGCCCAGTGTGGAAATGAAATAGAGGTGTAATGAATAAACTATAAATGATAAATAAAAAAACTATAAAATATATCAAGATTAGTAATGATGTTAAATAATGTCTTATATAACTATGTTACGAGACATATCCGTCTGTTCAACCGAAAATCATTTGCAACAAGTTTAAATTTCTGAGGTTCCACCACATTAACCACCAGATTAGGAAGATCATTCACCAATCTGGCCACACCAGAATAAATCTTTCTAGAATTTAACTTCAGTATTTAGCCTTATGATGTAAAAGTTAAGACTATTAGAATTGATTGAATACAGATTACTACATAGTGTATAGTACTATCTGGAAAGAACTAAATGCAAATGATGATCCGTATTCAAAATAAAAATACTGAGTAACAAACAAATAACTCAACGGACGTACTAGAGATTTATATCCAGATTAAGGATTAGTAATTTAAATGAGCTAGATTTGATCCAACAAATTACGATGGGAGTCAACAGCCGACGACCAGAAAGGAAAGTAAAATTCTTTAAATAGTATCGCAATAGGACAATTTTCCTCTTTATGCAACTGTGAGAGAAACGGCCCAGATGTTTCTCAAAAGTAAATTCACAATCAAGAATTACACCTATATTTTCAAGTGAATTGTATACAGTTAAAGAAATGCTGGATGAAAAGATCTGGATGTTAAGGAGCCACTATCTTCACCTATTTTCAATAATACTTTGATCTTGATGAGTCTCAACTTCATCCTGCATAATTTGTACTTTACAATAACTTTATCTTTATTGACAGATTAGGCAACCATTGTTCATCTTGCGTAACACCGGATATAAAATTCCTATAGTTATTACAGTGTCCATCTGCAATTACTCTTTGCAATCTATTGCATAAAATTTCAATACTGATGGTAAGCAAATAATCTAGTCTATACGACCAGGGACCTGGAAGGCCATTCAGTAGGGGGAGGGTGAAATACAGCATCAGCAGTATGAATTGAAAGTTTGGAGGCTGGACAATGGAAGTAAGGCAGCAGGAACGGAAGTATAGTAGAAGGTTTATCTATGCAAGGTATTCTGCGATGTTTACGTTAAATAAGATAAAATATAGTTATCCTTACAATTAAAAAAAATGAGGTAACACACGACAACACGACAAATGGCAAGGACCTTTCTACATATTCTAACCCGTATTATATTACACAACTTCCTAAATTGGCCCCGCTACCCCCATCCTAATGAGCTAGATACTCCATTTCTCAGTGAGTCCACCAACATTCTCGAATTAACATAAAACCCATTAATCCGAGTTCCCCTCAACTCTGATTCTCCTGCTACTAACATGAACCTACCAACCACTCAAATTGTATATTCTAATGACCTTACCTACAACCCCTTTCTGTAAGATCAAATATGCATATGCATGGTCTGACCTAAAAGCTATTTGCTTATTAGTTTAATATGTATTCATACAACTTCAGGGACGCCTTGCAGTGCACTAATGCCACCAAGACTTTGATGAATAGTATTCTTCTTCCCCACCCTTAACCCTACATTAAGGGGTCAGTTGCCATCTCCAATGTCTTCTATCAAAGGCATCCTCTTCCATAAAAGCTCATCTCTCCATATCATCCTTCTCCTTATCTCGCCAACTAAATTTATGCCTCCCTGTTGATATTCTCCAACTAGCAGGTTCCTCCTGAGTCCTCTTCCCTCCCTCCCCACCATCCATCCTCAACACGTGCCATCACCATCTCAGCCGTGACATTCTTAACACCTCTGTAATCTTTACTACGCCTGCCATTCTGCTTATTTCATCATTTTCCCGACTTTTAAAAAGTGATGCTCCCATAATCCACATTAGCCTTCTCTCAAGATTTCATTCCTCGATTCGTCTTGAAGCCCAAGTTTCTGACCCATACATTAACACTGGTCCTATATAAATGTGCCATATATCTTCACTTTATCTTGATTGGCATTTTCTTATCACATACCACTCTTGCTACAACCCTCCACTTTCTCCATGAATTACTACACTTTGATGACTATTGTCTTTTCTTATTCTCAAATGCATACTTCTTTTACCACAGTTTAGACCAATGCCTTAAGGGGATGCAACAGCCTTCCAACATCATGTTTTTCTGCCATCAGAATGTAAATGTTTATCATTCAAATTTGCTAAACCTTTTCGATATTGTGAATCTCATATTTAGTTGTATCTTTCCTCAGACTGCTATGTAGATACTGTATGTCTGAGTAGCTATAAACCTGCTTCAAATTGCAGTTAAAAACATCACCGTCATCAGATTTACTCGAGGATTTAAAAATTTAGCAGGTAACTCTAACACTTGATGCTTTTTGCGTCAACAGGCGCAGGAGATGATGACATGAACTCTAGCACTTTAAAAATTAATTCATTGAATTGAAAATATTTTACTTTCCGGCTTTTATATATATATATATATATATATATATTATATATATATATATATATATATATATTTATTTATATATATATAATACTTGGGCATTGAAAATTGTCAGCCTTCCGTCTATTATTTAAATATATTCGTACATTATACATATAT
>NC_090762.1:27694871-27707371 GCF_036898095.1 Palaemon carinicauda
ATTTTAATGAACCTAACACTAATTACCTATGAGAGAGAGAGAGAGAGAGAGAGAGAGAGAGAGAGAGAGAGAGAGAGAGAGAGAGAGAGAGAGAGAGATATTCCTACGATATGTATTATCGAGAAGATATTCCGGCAATTGACTACTTTCCTTATTAAATTTATTTTCAATCTAATTATTATTATTACTTGCTAAGCTACAACCCTAGTTGGAAAAGCATAATGCTATAAGGCCACGGGCTCCAACAGAGAAAATAGCCCAGTGAGGAAAGGAAACAAGGAAAAATAAAATATTCTAAGAAGAGTAACAACATTAAAATAAATATATCCTATATAACTATAAAAACTAACAAAAGTAGAGGAAGAGAAATCAGAGAGAATATTATGCCCAAGTGTACCCTCAAGCAAAAGAACTCTAACCCCAGACAGTGGAAGACCATGGTGTAGAGGCTACGGCACTACCCAAAACTAGAGAACAATGGTTTGATTTTGCAGTGCCCTTCTCCTAGAAGAGCTGCATACCATAGCTAAAGAGTCCCTTCTACCCTTACCAAGAGGAGAGTGGCCACTGAACTGTTACCGTGCAGTAACCCGTTGGATAATTATTAACATACTCTTATGTATATAATTTTCTGAATCTCCATTATCCACTGAATTATCGTTTAAACTGTAAATATCCCTGCTACCCAATACTTTATATCAAGCTAAATAACATATTTCTATTTACACTTCATATTAATATTCATAAAAGAATCACCACATAATTTCTCTCTTGCTTGAGGGTACATTAGGGCACACCATTCTATGTTGTTTCTCTTCCTCTTGTTATTTTGAAGATTTTATATTTTATATACGAAAGATTTATCTTAATGTTATTATTGTTCTTAAACTTCTCTTGTAGTTTATCTCCTTATCTCCTTTCCTCACTGGGCTATTTTCCCTGTTGGGGCCCTTGGGCTTAAAGCATCCTGTTTTTCCAACTAGGGATGTAGCTTAGCAAGTAATAATAATAATAATAATAATAATAATAATAATAATAATAATAATAATAATAAAATGTTCTCTAGATTCTTCATTTATCACCAAAGAAAAAAATCCATGCAAATATCATGCGAGCGGCAATGAATAATAAAATGTAAAATTATTAAATGACTTCACGGTACTCTTTCACTATTCTATGACACCAGATGAATAGTTTAACTTGGCAAGGTTTAAAAAACCTTTTGTTCTCCATGACGGCAGTATCTAATTAATACTGAATTCATCGTTTGAAAATAAATAATGGAGAAGGCTTTTAATAAATGAATGAATAATCTAACTAATTAATTACGAAAATTAAAGATGCAAATGAATTCGAGTAAGTAAATGTTCTTACTTCCATTTACAAAATCTGCTTCTTTATAGTTTAATTGTGTATCTTTTGATTCCCTCGTTCCATTAAGGAAATCTATTCTCTCTTTATATTAATATCTTCATTTGAAATGTATGTGAGGCTTTACAATTTTCAGCCTTTCAACTTGTATTCATTTTCTCCAAATTGCAGCCGCATTGAACTAAAAGTTCTAATTCATTCCTAGTTCATAAATTTGTTTCTCTCTCTCTCTCTCTCTCTCTCTCTCTCTCTCTCTCTCTCTCTCTCCTCTCTCTCTCTCTCTCTCTCTCTCATTTCTCGTCTGTAATGAGTCTCAGTTCCTCTCATCTAAGCCCCGGGCCCCAACACCCTCAATCGTCATGCTGTCTTCTTCAACAGCTAAGGATTTTGTCTAGTCCCGTCTGAGCCCTCTTTTGTTTCTCACGAGTCCCCGTAGATTAATACCACCTGAGAGAGAGAGAGAGAGAGAGAGAGAGAGAGAGAGAGAGAGAGAGAGAGAGAGAGAGACTGACTCCGACGTAAATAGAAGCAGATACGTAGCAAGGAGAAATCGTAAGCAATCTCACCCATGTTTGAGATTAAATGTCTCCCATGTACCTCCATCCATTTTGCTGCAAGAACCTCATGCAGCCAACACCACTCACAGATCCCATGACTTACTAGCACCCCACCCCAAATAATGCCTTCCATCATGTTGTCCATCCCTTTCTTTCCCAAGTGTCTGTTTCCACTGCCCACATTCTTGTTCGTTTAATTGGTTCCTGGACTGATTTCTTCAAAGCCTCCATCCACATGTATTTCAACATCTATTTATTGGACTGACTTTACCGCCTCCTTTCCCCACTTGCCGAATTTCCTTATATCATTTACTACTATTATTTTTTCTTTACTGCATCCAAACTCCTTTTACAGACCCCACATCACATCTTATAATTCCTTTTTTTTAATTAATTTCTCAAAACGATCACTTTCATTTCGACTCTCCTTACACTTCATTTATTTTCCCTTTGCATAATGCGATACCTGTTAACCCCCTATCAATGTTCAGTTTGTCTAAACATATAACCAACTGGTTGATAGGACAATTATGCGAAAGCAAGTCAAGCCTTATTTCTCGTAGTTTCAAGTTAAAAAAAAAAACCGTAATGGCTCAAAGAAACAAAATAAAGAAAGGGGGATAACACCAAAGGACTTTCTATAATGTACAATCGTCTTTAAGGTCTATAAGGATTAACGTCGTATCTAGCATGTTTTTTATTGGATATCTTTATAATCCCATTTATTTTGCATTGAATTTAGTTACAAAACCTTTCATTGCTGAAATATCTTAAAATATTAGGCGACTTTATTTTAAATCAAATCACGAAACTAATAGAAGAAGCAAAATTTCTATTTAAAACCACCATTAACTACAAAAAAAAAAAAAATCACTCCCACAATTGGCCACGAAACTCACTTTCAATTGCTCCAATCTAAGTAATAACATATTGCAAAACGCATCTCACCCATTGCAAAAACCAAACTAAAATCCTAAACCTTCCTGTGCTTTTCAGAATATCATACTTTGCATCTTGCATTCCCGTCACCGCCGAGATTGCATCCCTCTCAATTTTGGTCCGACAAGCTTTGCATGATGCATAAAAGTAACGGGGAAAAACAACGGCCAAATTTATCTTGGATGTGAGGAACATGATAATGTTGAATATACACAGCAAGGAAAAATAAAGGCTACGAATATTGTTATAAACTATTATCATGATAATTATCAAAATTTTCAATACCCAAGAATTTCACACACGTTCCCGTATTTAAAATCAATATCAATAGTATCAGCGTTAATATTATCTATTGTAATCTATTGCTATTATCATTATTCTTATTATCATTATCAAGATTTCTTCTAATCTCCTCGATATTATACATACCATCAGCGGAAACATCCACTAATTGACACTAAGAATGTAATGGAAAGAAAAAAAAAAAAAAAAAAAAAAAAAAAAAAAAAAAAAAAAAAAAAAAAAAACATTTAGGCATAAATCAGTAAAACCTAATTATGAAGCCTAAATAAATTTTTTCGTCCAAGGCATGGCAAGGATTCAAAAGAGATTAGAGACGAAAAATTAAGAGAATGAATTTAAAGACAAGAAGAAGGAAAACCGAGGCATAGAGTTCGCAAAGGTTGCTCCCACGTCAGGTCAGTGTCAAAGGTCAGTCTTGTCTCAAAAGTCAGACATGAGTCAAAGGTCAGTATTGGTGTCAAACGTCAGACTTGTGTTAAATGTCAGACTTGTGTCAAAGGTGAGACTTGTGTCAAAGGTGAGACTCAAGTCAAAAGTCAGACTCGAGTCAAAGGACATAATTGTGTCAAACTTCAGACTTGAGTCAAACGTTAGACTTGAGTCAAATGTCAGACTTTGCAGAGTCATTTCTTCACCTGAGGGACCAAACGGGATAAGCTGTACAAGGCAAATAGAACCAATATCTCATCACCGGTGCTATTTGCACAGTTCTCTCGGTTTTGATTTCTCAGTGAAGTCAATTGCGACAATCCACAGAAAATATATAAATATCAAAACAAAATCCTAAACTTTCCCATGAAATATGTCTTAATTATCACTTTTTTTTCTACCAACTTTAGTCATAAATACCGGTAAAGCGAATACAGGGTACGCATCTCCACAATTTAAACAGTCTAATGTGTGGGGTCTGGCCAGTTTTCATCAATTTGTCTGGTCGCTCTCAGCAAACAAACCTTGTATGGGTGATCCTGACTAGTATAGCTTTATAGATCATATCGATACACAAACCCTTGCACCACGTTAAGGTATCCACACTCAGAAAGGATAAATATATATATATATATATATATATATATATATATATATATATATATATATATATATATATATATATATATATATATATATATATGTGGGGTGTGTGTGTGTGTGTATATATATATATATATATATATATATATATATATATATATATATATATATATTATATATATATATATATATATATATATATATATATATATATATATATGGTATATATATTTACTATATGGCTTTGGAGCAAGGCCGGTGCCAGCAATAAGAAAACTTAGCCAACATCAATAAAAGATAAGAGAGATTAATAAATCAATAGAGAGATAAAAATGTTTAGGTAAATAGATGGATGAAATAAATTGATAGTTACACAGACAGAGAAATGACAACTGCATTCATAAAATGGCGAACTTCGACAAGCTGAGGACGGAGTTTGGTGTCCCATGACAATTATCCGATTTGAAACACAAAGCAAAGATGATTTGAATTCGCTTGGGCTCAGGGTGGCACTGTATTACGCTAATGTGAAAGATCAACTAGAATATGGTATAAAAAGTTTCTCCTAGACGACAATGAACATACTGAATTATAACGATGTTATAATTTTCTAGTTTAAGTGGGTAGGAATAGATTATGCGTGTGTATATATATATATATATATATATATATATATATATATATATATATATATATATATATATATAAATATATATATATATATATATATATAGATAGACAGATAATTATATATATTATATATATATATATATATATATATATATATATATATATATATATATATATATATATATATATATACATGTGGTGTGTGTGGTATACACAGAAATATGTATATATATATATATATATATTTTGTATATATATAACATTTCCTCTCTCTCTCTCTCTCTCTCTCTCTCTCTCTTCTCTCTCTCTCTCTCTCTCTCTCTCTCTCTCTCTCTCTCTCCTTGCATGGGAGTGCAATAATCGGTATTCCTGCTCTATCCTCGTACCTTCAAAAAGACAACAAAACGCGTAGTGATTCGTACCTATGAAAGCTTTGTTTACATAACGGAAGTAAACAAACAAGATGAAACTTTGTTGAGAGAATTTTTCGAAACAGCATTTCAAGGTTTTAGCCAAACATTAATACTAAAATGTAACGTGAACGAGATTTAACTTCATAGAAAAGAGAATATAATTGACTAAGCCATCAATGACAGACTTGATATATTTGACTGACTCCCAAGCAAAGAAAATACTAAAATGAATGTAATATCAATAAAACTTATGATAAACGGTGATTTTCTAAAATGTGCTCTTCAAATACATTAAAATTAAAGAGAAATTGCTGACAATACAAAATGTATATATAATTATAGAAATCAATTTATTAAATATATTAAGTTTCTTTCTTTTAACTTTCTGAGTTACTCATGATGTCTCTGTAGGTCTAAATAAAACGAAAACTCTAGTAAACTAAAATAATTAAATATCACTTGTCCAATCTCAAGGAAAAAGACATTTCAATACCGAGAGGCAAATATGTAGTTACGATAACAAACACTGTATTTCTGAGATATTGTCATTTGTTAACAACAGGAAAAAGCAATACAGAAGGTCCCCAATTTACTAACAACATTCGGAGATACAAACACAAATCCAATAGAAAATGACATAGATAAAAAAATACTGTAACAAAAAACATTATTTCATTTAATACAGTAAACAAAAAAACATTATATCATTTAATACAGTAAACAAAAAAACATTTGTAATAACCTGATATCTGTTTCATATTGAACCCGACTATTTGTTGATTCTAGCTGGATATCATAGGCATGGGATTCCGTTTAGGCCTAACCTAGGCCAAAATTTTACAAAATTCCATTTACAAACAATTCGACTTGCAAACATCTATGAACCTATGAAGATTGTAAGTTGAGGACCTTATATACAGACACCTGATACCAATTCAGATTAATTTTGATAATAGGTTTTTCCCATTTCAAATAGCATACCTATATACTATAATTTTGTGTTCCTTTCAATCTTCTGTATACAGCAATTGCAGATTTTAAACCATATGTATATTACTCTTCCCATATTTCTTACTCATTACCCCTACACAATCCTCTCAGCCATCTGGCGGCGGTATGGTTAAACAGCTTAGCCATAATATGAATGCCCACCAGCCCACGGCTTAATTCTCATTTACCTCCTCCCAAATTCTAATAACCATAGACGCAATGCCAGATGCAATGTAAGAGGCCGTGAAGCCTTGGATACTTGAAGTTTATGAAGAAAATGGAAACATAATAATGGAATGAATAAGGGTGAAGGGAAATGATTTTTGTTAACGACTACACTACTACTAATAGTATCTTATGCTATAATTTAAAATTGTTTCATTACTATATAGGGACATGTTACATTATATATATATATATATATATATATATATATATATATATATATATATATATATAATATATATATATATATATATATATATATATATAATATATATATATATATATATATATATATATATATATATATATATATATATATATATATATATATATATATGTGTGTGTGTGTGTGTGTATATGAAGCAATCAATATTAGTTCTCTCTCTCTCTCTCTCTCTCTCTCTCTCTCTCTCTCTCTCTCTCTCTCTCTCTCAAATTATCATCATTAAGAATAATTCAATTACTATTCAAAGAACTTAAGGTATACATAAATGCGAAGAGAACCGTATTTAGTTTCTCTCTCTCTCTCTCTCTCTCTCTCTCTCTCTCTCTCTCCTCTCTCTCTCTCTCTCTCTCTCTCTCTCTCTCATACGTACATACAAACTAACACACGCACAAGGATTCATAATCCCTTGTTTCAGTGGAGTGTATTATCTAGAGGCAAAGCGTCTGATCCACCAAAGAGGAACAACAGAGGAGGGAAGCCAGTGTTGTTGGTATAATAGCTGGTTCAAAGGAAGCCTCTACCTCTCTTCCTTCTCTTCCCCATCTTTCTATCTCTCTTACTTCTAGTCCTTCTCTTAATCGTCTTTTTACTCTTTGTTGTGCGATCTGTGTACACGAAAATTTTTCCATATATTATAAAGAGCAAGTGTGTGGCTATATATATATATATATATATATATATATATATATATATATATATATATCTATCTATCTATCTATATATATATATATATATATATATATATATAGATAGATAAATAGATAGATAGATAGATATATATAAATATATATATATATATATATATATATATATATATATATATATATATATACATATATATACATAATGTATGTACATGTATATATACACACATTTACCAAGGTCATGATGAGCTCTCTCCGTCCCTCAGGTAGGGGGAGTAGTAGTAGATATGCCCTATTAAGAGGGGTGCGTGTGTATGCATATCTATGTAAATATTAAGCCGAGTCGTGTACACTAATTTTAAATATATGTCAAGTAGTCATCGCAATATAGAATAATTTCATAGATTTTATAGATTCTATTCCAGTGTTTGACATTTGCAGGGGAATCTAGATAGCTTGAATTTCAGAAAATTTATATTAAGCATCGGAATTTAATGTTTAGCAATGAATATACCTGTAACGTATATATATATATATATATATATATATATATATATATATATATATATATATATATATATATATATCTGTACTTTTGCTATTTTACAAATTTACAAATTCTCTTTACCGTAAATAAGTTACAGGTCGTATGAGAACATTTCATTTAGATAGATTTATCACCTTTATTTTGTGTGTTGTGTGTATAATAATGATTAAGAAAAAAAAAGAAAAAAAAAGAGCCGACATCTGTAAAACAATGATCTAAAACTATTTATAATTCAATCAAATCGTAAAACTCTGAGGTGGCTTTATCGAAAATTACGAATCATACCATGGCAACTAATTCTCTCTCTCTCTCTCTCTCTCTCTCTCTCTCTCTCTCTCTCTCTCTCCTCTCTCTCTCTCTCTCTCTCTCTCTCTTCTGACCTTTTGTAATAGCTTATTAAAGCATCTTAATGTCGAGTAATCCGAATACGTGGAGTCGAGCTACAGTAGTTTTGAAGGATCCACTCTCCTTATTTGTAATCCCATTTCATTCACCTTATTTATCATGTTTCTTTTAAATCTTCTCTTTCGTCTTACTTTTCCCATTCTCATTTCCATTTTCCCTTCTCCCTCCATTCATTCTTCTATTTTATCTTCCTCCAACGTCCGTAGTGAGAGACGATCGTCATAATTGTAATCACTTATTATTAACTGAAAAATACAAATGAACACATTGATGAGGGAACTTCCAATGGCAATGTAAATTAATAACTATTAAACGGGCATTGATGGGTACACTCTTTGTTTTTGTTTACAAAAGAGAAGTGACATGATGCTGTCCTCTCCAGGGGATTTTAATCTCTCTCTCTCTCTCTCTCTCTCTCTCTCTCTCTCTCTCTCTCTCTCTCTCTCTCTCTCTCTCTCTCTCTCTCTGATACAAACGTTACAATAACACTGACATATGATATGTGCTGGAGTTGTTGTTTACTCTTTCAAGCCTGCCCTTAACTTGGGAAAAACTCTTTGTGATTAGAAATTATACATACATACAAAATATATATATATATATATAATATATATATATATATATATATTATATATATATATATATGTATATATATTCATACATATGTATGTATATACAGTGTATATATATATATATATATATATGTGTGTGTGTGTGTATATATTATATATATGTGTATATATATACATATATATGAATGCATATATATATAAAATATATACATATATATACATACACACACTTGCGTATATATAAATATAAATATATATTTGCATACACATACACATGTACATACATGCTACTGAATATATAGAAACATATATACGTATACATTTACATAAACATACATGAACTAGATATATATATATATATATATATATATATATATATATATATATATATATATATATATATATATATATATATATATAATATACATACCATTTCTCCCTATATAACATTTTACCCCACAAGTTATAACGTTTTTACGAGAAGTAAAAATGGGGGGACACAATCGAGAAAGAAAAGACACGATGACGTAGAAAATTAACAGGAGTAGGAAAAATGAAAAAAAAAAAAAAAAAAAAAAACAACCATTTACAAACGAATTAAACGAATGGGGAAGAAGCTGAAGATGAAGAGGAGAAAGAAAGCAATGTATATAATTCCAGGAGAAGAATTCTTTCCTGGAATTCGGGACGTCGCAAAACTGGGAGGGGTTTCCATGATATCCAAATATGACTAACATGGGGGGAATTGGGGGCAACTCTTTCCCTTTCGCCCACTGTGTTATTTCTCTCGCTCCTGGAATCCAGCGACCCCGACACTTTCCTGGAATTCCTCATTGTCGAAAAGGGGAAAATTGGAAGGCTGACGGGGTAAATCATTCAATATTTTTTGTTCCATAAAGTGACATCAAAACACTCGACATAAGTTCTTATTTGGTCACCACTTGGATGGGTTTACCGAATTTGGCAATTTGGCGGCATGACCAACGGGAGATTATCCTCTTCGAAAATAAGTCATTTAAAAACTTGAAACAGTTTTTGGGAGTTTCATATGAGCGATAATATATTATAGTGAGGCCCGAAGAGATTCATGTTCAATTAGCGAGAAAAGATTAACAACAAACAGTCGTTTTCTAGTCGACTGCAGTACAAAGACCTCAGGCATGTCAATTCACGTCTGTGATTTGACCAGTTTTAATAAAAAAAGCTTGCCAACTGTGGATTAGTACTAGTGGGGGATTTTTGTCTAATCACTCACCGCCCACCAACCTAGTATAAAAGGCCCTGACTAGTACAGCTTTGTTGTTCAAGGCGATACACAAACCCTTTCACCACCACGTTAAGACGTCCCCACACAGAAAAAAAAAATAATTGTAATAACAAAATACTGTACGCATGAATCTCCAGTAAAATTTAGGTAATACGAGTTAACTAACTTTTCTTGGAGTATGATAAATTGTATGGAAACCAAATTTTCATGTGACTAAAATCTATATAAAACTAGATGGGCAATCAGAAGGGTGCAGACTTCGGCTGCGGCAGCTTATTTCTCGAACTTTTATTCGACCTTGACCTTGAACTTTGATCTTGATCTTCCAAAATTTAACAATTTCCAGCTTTTGACATAAGTTAAGCTCAGCAAGTTTCATTCTCTACAATTAAAATTGTGGCCAGGAAGCTGTTCACAAACAAACACACACACAAATTGCATGTAAAATTGAACCTCCTCCCAACTTCGTTGGCGGAGGTAAAATTTGTAAGTTAATAAAAAATCCTATGGATGTAAACAAATAGGTATAAAATTTTTTATTATAACAATAAAGTCCTATGGATATGATGATTTATTTTAATCTCTCAGAGGACAAACATGGTATGAATGTAATGTGAACCTTACTAAAATGTTTTCAAGGCTACAAAGTCAAGTGATTATTAAATAACCTAGGGAAATATGATCCTATGCTTGTTAATAAAAAATAAAAAATAATTAGAGCCTATAAGTGTAACGGCTTCAAGCAATAAGATGCTTTAATTGTAATTAAGAAATACAAAAATATTTACTTAGAATAACCAGGCTTCTTTAATTTCAATTTTTGAAAATACAAAAATGTTCACTTAGGATAAGAAGACTTCTTTAATTTTAATTTAAAAAAAAAAATACAAAAATATTCACATAGGATAACAAAGCTTCCTTAACTTTAATAAAAAAAAATTAACTTAGGATAAAATGGGTTCTTTCATTTTAATAAAAAAAAAACCAATTTTTCTTTAATCTTAATAGAAGATAAATGAGAAAAAAAATGTTCACTTAGGATAAAAAGGCTTCTTTCATTTTAATAAAAATAAAAAATAAAAAAAAAATTCACTTAGGATAACAAGGCTTCTTTCTTTTTAATAATAATAAAAAAAAATCTTCTCTTAGGATAATATGTTCGCTTAAAATAACTAGGCTTTTTAATTTTAATTAAAAAAATTAACTTAGAATAACAAGGCTTCTTTACAAACATCTTCACTTAGGATAACGTGGCTTCTTTAATTTCAATTAAAAAAATTATAAACAAATTTCACTTAGGATAACAAGGCTTCTTTCAATTTAATGAAAAAAAAAATAAAAAAAATTTCACTTAGGATAACAAGGCTTCTTGCATTTTGATTAAAAAATTTAAAAAAATTTCACTTAGGATAACAAGGCTTCTTTCATTTTGATTAAAAAAAATACAAAAATGTTCACTTAGAATAACAAGGCTTCTTTCATTTTAATTAAAAAATACAAAATTTTCACTTAGGATAACATGGATTCTTGAATATTATTAAAAAATTAAAAAAAGTTCACTTAGGTTAATAAAACCCACATTTCTATCATGTACAAGAATTTCTCCCCCCCCCCACCCCCCCCCCCCCCACACACACACAAAATAAGACGCCTAACCAATAAGATTCACGACAAAAGACCAGGAACGAAGGTACGAAATAAATCCTTTAATGGTGCTTAAAGAGAATGAGGTCTTCGGTGAACCCGAGTCGTGTTTTTCCCTCTCCTGCGACTGGACTACGATTGCAAATTACTGCGAGATGCCGACACCCGAGGGAGAGATTCTCTTGAATTAAGCTATAAAACGTTCCCAAGCTAAGGCGATGGACCAGCGACTATCTTAATCACGATGGCCGAATTGACTCGTCTAAAAGCAGCAATTAAGTCATGAACTATTGTCAATTCTTTTTAGAGAGGCAGATTTACACGGACTCGCATGGGTACCATTTTAGCTTGGAAAAGTTTCCTGATCGCTGATTGGTTGGGCAAGATAATTCTAACCAATCAGATGGCAGGAAACTTTTCCCGAGCTAATAGGGCACCCCTGCGAGTCGGTGTAAATCTGCCTCACTAAAATAAATTGACTATAGTGTGACTAGCAGCAATAACATAAGTTATGGACTAGCAAGAAAAGCAGCTCGACACAACTTATAAAACACCAAGAATAGCAGCAACAACACAACCTATGAACCAACAAGAATAGCAGCAACAACAAAATTAAGTTATGGACTAGCAAGAATAGTAACAACACAATCAAGTTATGAATTATCAAGAATAGCAGCAACAACAAAATTAAGTTACGGACTAGCAACAATAGTAACAACACAGGTTATGGACGCG
>NC_090762.1:27712371-27722371 GCF_036898095.1 Palaemon carinicauda
TCGGGCCATTGTGGACTAGCGCATTAGCCCGGATCTTTTTTCTGATGCTTCAGATATTTTATAAAAAAAAAATAACACATATAGGAGAGAGAGAGAGAGAGAGAGAGAGAGAGAGAGGAGTGAGAGAGAGAGAGAGAGAGAGAGACCCCCAAAAGGAATGAAATAAAAACAAAGGTGATTTGTAAGTACTAAAGAATAAAACAATTTTAAATTGCTAAATATTACACAAATTTTATAGTCCTAAATATTAAACCAGCTTTGAAGTACTAAATATTAAACCCATTTTAACGTACTAAATATTAAACCAATTTCAGATTCTAGAAGTTAGGCAGCACATAATTTCAAGTGTTTAAACAAGATTCGAACAAAATATTTGGAGTCATCACCTTTACGAGTTTGATGGGGAAAATATTCAAGGAAAAGTTAATTATTAATACCTAATGATAGAATGGGTATTCCAGGAGGCTGCTGATTGATAGCTTTGTCCTTGCTTCTCTGATGTAAAAGTTTTCACAGATAACATTTTAAAAGACATGTTCATGAGAGAGCTCAAACAATGATCATTCTAATTATTCTTAAAATATCAACAACAATGAATTGTTTATCACTTATGAGAAATTTAATTTCTATTGACAAAATCTGTCTTTTTATTGACTGGTTGATTTGGAATTTTCTGGCATCCTGACGAGGATATCGTGTGATTAAAAAAAAAGGATAATAGAAAATTCCATTTAAAACTATAAAAGCGAAGGTTTCCTAAGAGAGAGAGAGAGAGAGAGAGAGAGAGAGAGAGAGAGAGAGAGAGAGTAGAGGAGAGAGAGAGAGAGAGAGAGAGAGAGAGGGCCTCTAATTGCAATATTTTACAATAAATAAGAATGCTAGTAAGACTATACGTGTCTAGAAAAAATATAACTTCTTTGGAGAGAGAGAGAGAGAGAGAGAGAGAGAGAGAGAGAGAGAGAGAGAGAGAGAGAGAGAGAGAGAGAAAGAGAGAAACTTCAAATAATTCGCTTTTTAATGGGAAAACATGTCAATGGCCCGATTTATTAACAGAGTTGATTTATCAGTGAATAGTTTATGAGCGGAATTAAAATGTCAGTCATTCAGGCGATGGAAGCACAATTTTCAATAAAAAAAAATTAAATATTTTGAGAAGGATTATGTTAAATAATACAGTGAACAGAATAAGTCGAATTAAATTCTCATTCCAAAAATATGGAACAATTAAAGAAATACCATTTTCATGGAGAAAAAAATATCTCTTTGGGAGAAATTATAAATATATCGAATCATGTAAAAATATTCATACTAATAATAGTATGTATATGTATACATACTGTATATGTGTGTACACATTTATAAAATGTCTACGGTTGTATAGAAAGCACATGTGTGCAATTTTGGAAGCTATAAATAAAATGAATCGCCTCCCTTTTAAAGTCTGACAGTGACAAGAAGAAAAAAAAAACAGGATATTAACAGAAGAATAAACACAATTTCCACGAAAGTTTATTCGTCCAAACTGCCTTGAAAACAAGCTGAAACAAAATTAACTAAACACCTTTATAGTTAGATCACAAGTGAACAAAATCAGAACGGACAGCCAAGAGAAAATGAAAACTAAAAGAGCCAAGCAAATTGAACGAGAGAAACAACATATTTCCATAGTAAAGGTTAATCATGAGAGAGAGAGAGAGAGAGAGAGAGAGAGAGAGAGAGAGAGAGAGAGAGAGAGAGAGGAGACTTCTCCACAAGCTTAACCACAATGCATATTCCATCTGCCTTAATTAAGGGGAGACCCTACATAAGGCGACAATGTATGATCTTGCAACTCCAGGGGGAACGGCGACAAGGAAATGTTACTAAAGGATAAGATTTATTATGTTACACTTCACTTTGCAACTCGTAAATCTAAAATCTTTAGTGAAGTATAAATATTCATCAGATTGCAAGGTAAAAACAACAATATTTGATACACAAAAGCCAATAGTAAAGGTTTTAGAGCGCTTTAGTCATGCTTAACATTATATACTATCTGGTATGACCTTGATATATTTCATGTCCTTCTTATCATTTATCATTTATAGTTTATTGGTTACTTCATATTTCTTTTCTGCACTGAGCTGCTATCCATGAGCCATTTAAGAGGCATTTTGCGCAAGGAGGAACCGATATAGCCCTAGGATTTGTGCAAAAGAGGGTGTTACTAGAAACAGCACAAATGGTAAGGACAGTGATAAAGTCCTAAGGAAGCTGGATGTAACTAGCAACTGTATACTATAAAGCACAATGTTTTGAAGACAGTCACTAATGCACAGTATACAGCACAAGGCCTTGAAGACAATCATTAATGTACAGTAGCGCAATGCTTTGAAGACATTCATTAATGTACACTGTAAAGCACAAGGCTTTGAAGACAGCCATTAATGTATACTATTAAGCACAAGGCTTTGAAGACAGTCATTAATGTACACTGTAAAGCACAAGGCTTTGAAGACAGCCATTAATGTATACTATTAAGCACAAGGCTTTGAACACAGTCATTAATGACTCCGCCCACACTCCCCCCCCCACCCCCAACCCCCCCCCCCCCAAAAAAAAAATATATAAATGTACACACAAGGCAAAATAAGTCCGATGTTTCTTAGAAATAAGAAAATACACAATGACATAAACAGATTCCAGGAAACATCACGAAATTACATATGGGGATTCCCAATTTTTTTCGATTCTTAGCTTCCTACCACAGCAACAAACAAACTTACCCTGCTCTATTGCAAACTCCAAATACAACAAAATGAAATCAGGTCAGCAAAGCATCGTTGAAAACGAAGAATCGGTAATCAAGTTGATTACTGGATACAAATGAACCCGTTATTAACGAAGCTATAATCGCTGGGTACATGATGACCATTACCCAAAGTGGAGTGTTAACAGCAAAGCCTTGTTTTCATACAAAATTATAAAAGCTTAAGTTGCAATAAGGTAATTTTTCGCTTTCATACAAAATTATAAAAGCATAAGATATGTAAAGGTAGTTTCTCGCTTTCATACAAAATTATAAATGAGTAGGTTACGTTACGGTTTCTCGCTTTTATATAAATTATAAAAGCGTAAGTTACGTTAAGGTAATTTCTCGCTTTCATACAAAATTATAAAAGAGTAAGTTACGTTAGGTAATTTATTGCTTTTATATAAATTGTAAAAGCGTAAGTTACGTCAAGGTAATTTCTTCCTTTCATACAAAATTATAAAAGAGTAAGTTACCTTAGGTAATTTCTCGCCTTCATAAAAAATATAAAAGCGTAAGTTACATAAAGGTAATTTCTCGCTTACACCTCAAAATCATTACATGTTTGCTCACTATTCCTCTCTGAAGGACAAGGCTTAATTACGCATTCTGATACTCACGGATGGATCAGCAAACTTATTTCCATCTGTGTGGAGTAGTTGGATTTAATTGCGTTTGTGCTGGTAAGTCGCAATGGGGTCGTAATACTGGTGAGTCTCAATGGGGTCGTAATACTGTTAAGTTGCAATGGGGTCATAATGCCTGGTAAGTCGCAATGGGGTCGTAATACTGGTGAATCACAATGGGGTCGTAACACTGGTAAGTCACAATGGGGTTGTAATACTGTCAAGTCGCGAATGGGTCATAAAGTTGGTAAGTCGCAATGGGGGTCGTAATACTGGTAAGTCACAATGAGGTTGTAATACTGTTAAGTCACAATGGGGTCGTAATACTGGTGAGTCACAATAGGGTCTTAATACTGGTAAGTCGCAATGGGGTCGTAATACTAGCAAGTCACAATGGGGTTGTATTACTGTTAAGTTGCAATTGGGTCGTAACGCTGGTAAGTTGCAATGGGGTCGTAACACTGGTAAGTCACAATGGGGTTATTATACTGTTAAAGTTGCGAATGGGTCGAAATGCTGTCAAGTCGCAATGGGGTCGTAATACTGTTAAGTCGCAATGGGGTCGTAATACTGTTAAGTCGCAATGGGGTCGTAATACTAGCAAGTCGCAATGGGGTCGTAATGCTGGCAAGTCAAAATGGATCGTAATGCTGGTAAGTAACAATGAGGTCATAATGCTGCTAAGCTTGCGCGTGACGTTTGGGGGCGATAGTCAAATCCTTCGACTTTCGTTAAACGAAAATAATTATAGTTTAAGTCAGATCTCTCTCTCTCTCTCTCTCTCTCTCTCTCTCTCTCTCTCTCTCTCTCTCTCTCTCCTGATTATACTGAATGTAATTTATAAACCCAAACGATTTTCTATAAATAACAAAGACGGTTTAATCACGATTTTTTTTTCCTCGACGTTTTTGAAAAATCCGTGTATTGGAAAAAAATCTGACCTCGCTACTAAACGATCATGAATATTATCATATCTGTGAGTTAATTTATACTGCGGTATATTATTCACCCAAACAATAATACAGTTTATTATAAATTAATGCATACCATCATGTTGTAATAATGTAACTTATTTCCTTAATGAAATTCAATAACCAGGACGCTTAAAAGAATACAATAATACTTCTTTGGAATCGATGGTAAATATCCGATGCCGATGTCAATTAAGCTCACGGTGATTGGTTGAAGCGAATGCATCTCACCACCAATCAGCCACTGCCATTCTAATCTAGATACCAATCAGAAGGAAGATGGAAGCTTCACTGATATAGGCTAGCAAAAATTCAACCCTTGCTTTAGAAAAAGGACTTAAAATTTTAAGATTTCATAATTACGTGATATTACATCTTTCTGTATTTTTGTGTAAAATGTATATCTTTGTGTAAATTTGTAATTCTCATACCCCGGAAGAGATCGATAGAATATTTCCCTTTGTCTTTTACTCGACAAAAAAGAAAAAAAAAAAAAGTGATAAAACTCACTACAATATGAAATTCAATTTGATTTGTTAGCTTAGCCTTAGCCAGAAGGTCGAAGACGGTTTATTTAATTCATGTAAAAAAATTCCGTAACATCTAGTGTCCATTCGCCACTCGTAGTCATAAACAACGGAATTAAACTACCACACAACTTGTAAGAATATACCAACAATAGGCAATCAATCTTCACTGTAGGATTTTTACTACCCTTGTATATTGTTGTTGGGATATGAGGACTGGGAATAACATCCAGCAGGAAATTACTAGCTAGCTGGTATTGAGGCGCGATGAAATGGAACATTAAAAATGTACAAACATACGAAGAAGGTCGGCCTTTAACTTTATCAATTATTAATTAATAATTATTAATATTATAAATATTAATATTAATACTAATAATTATATCATATTAATAAAAATAAAAAAAATAATAATAATAGTAATAATGATAATATTATTATCATCACTATCATTATCAAAAAGATACAGAGCTGGTCCAATCAAATCCGGAATAACGAATATTTCAATAATTGCCGAAAAATAAATAAAGTCAACTTATAGTAAATATAAGGGATAAACAATAAATAAATTGAGGTAAAAACTTATAAATATAAATTCAAATCATATCCATAAAACGTGTTTCTTAAAAAAGTTAAAATTCATGAAAACTGATAAAATGACAGAGTCCGATGCAATGTCAGTCCAAATTTTCTCACCAAATCATGAGTCTCTTTCTTTCTTAAAAAACTTTATTATTGTTAAAAATATTTATGGTTAAAATAGTCATACTCGTTGTAACTGGATACTGCAATAACCTTCTTTAAAGAGGGGGAGGGGAGTGTATATTTAGCATTGCACAAAAACCTAGTTCTTCGAGGATATTATAGAATTTTTATCCACATTAATGTGAAACATTTCTAACTTTTAAAACTCAATTTACACTGTCAGAAAAAAACCGTACTACTAGTTGGAAATTTTCCGTAGAAATATATTATTCTCAACCGTATTTCAGTAAAATACAGGCGACCGTAAGTTTACCTTTGTTACCATCTTTTAAGGGTTGATGGCCGTAATATCACTACTTTACATCAATATATCTGTTTATAAAATAGTAAAATTCCTGGAACAAATGTTACATCAATATATCTGTTTATAAAATAGTAAAATTCCTGGAACAAATGTTGACAGACATTTGCTGTTTTTTAATGGAAATTCCTAACGGTGTAAAAATGCCCTATAAACTGCATCGTGCCAACTCCTTATGGGAAATTGTATATGCAATTAAGGACAAAGACAGGACAAGGACAATATCACTTACAAGAATTTACAACTTAACATTTCCAATGTATTTGTTATATCATTTGTTACGGCAGTTTTCTAACTACGAATGACAGGGACTATATGCACTGCACGAACTTAAAGCCTTAATGGATTATTTACTACTATTGCTCTAGTTATTATTACAAGATGATATATGATAGGCCTATATGGATCTATACTATTTCTGTGCCGAAAGTATATAAGATAGCATTGATCGATAAGAGATAAAAAGAGAAACTGTAACACTTTCGAATGTTCTGTATTTTTAAAATTCAAAATCCTGGATAGTGTATCATGTTTTAATAGAAATTATTAATCTTATTATGTGAAGTCCATTTTCATTATGCATACACATACACACACAATTACCACTGTATACACTGGACGCAAGGTCCAATAAAAGCAAACATTATACATGAAAAAATCTGTATATTTTCATACTTTTTCTATAGATAGCAAACAACGCAAGTTGATATATAATAGCACTATGTAAGGAAATTCTTAACCGACTAACTTGTAAACTGGAGAGTTAAATACTTCTTATTATCAATGCTGTTAAGCCGACATTGCATGTCGAGAAGAAATTCAATTATCAGGGGGCTTTCATTAATGCTGAAGTTTTGACAGAATCAAGAACTTTCTCAGTCTAAAAATGCCATACATAGACATTTTTAATACTCGGCTGATTTTCCACTATACAGAAACTTCTATTAACCCAGGAGTCAAACCGAGCCCAGAGACAACATGGTGTTAAATTATTCGTCTCAAATACCCAATAATTTCAAGTTAATATTTCCATATTATACGAGTATCATCAATTCTTGTTAGTAGTAATATCAACAATTTATTGTAATAAATTCTATACGATATGCATCTATGTATTTGCATCCCTGCACTAATCGACGGAGCATGCTCTTAATAATTATTGGATGGGTGATTGTGTTTATGCATCTGCTTTAACCCGGCTAATTTATTAGCTATGGGAGTCCCCACACACACACACACACACACACACACACACACACACACACACACACACACACACCCACAGAGAGAGAGAGAGAGAGAGAGAGAGAGAGAGAGAGAGAGAGAGAGAGAGAGAGAGAGAGAGAGAGAGATGAGTTCAACGATCATAACTGGTTTTGATACATATGACATTTTCAATCTTGAATAACGTCGAGGCTGCAGCTACTTGAAAGGAAGAAATTTCCTTACAACAAAACAAAATGCACTGAAATACTGAGGCATCTTTTTCAATTGCAACTGCCAGAATACTTCCAGGAAAAAACTCAAGATGATTACTTTGCAAGTTTCGTTTAAGAATTTTTTTTTTTTCAAATATACTGGAACGGTTCTTTTTCCAAGGAATTGCAAAGTTCACTCTCAAATTCCTACTAGAAATTCGAACAAAATTTTGACCATCCATCCGACTCCAAGTGATTCTTCTAGGCAACATTTTTCTCTTTTTATATTTTGTCAGCTGATTTTCAGCGATAGAGATATACAGTATATAGAAATGCACAATAATGTATAGTAAATAAAAATATATACATATATTCTCCATCTTACTTGTATACTCGATACCCAGTTATTTGTAAGTATCATCGTGTGCCATTCATCCTTTAAACAAAAATGCCAAAATAAATCGGAGGAACAAAAATACCAAAATAAATCGGAGGAACAAAAATGCCAAAATAAATCGGAGAAACAAAAATGCCAAAATAAATCGGAGGAACTCTCAGCGCAAAACCGTATCAAATCATGCTTTTCCAAGCCCTAATGAAATTGGTCCAACCCCAGTCAAAATTAGGCTTCTGCACAACAGAATGGATGTCTAGTTATACAACACGGGCTATTTCATCTTTCACAAAACTTGAGCTGTTAGATAGATGCAAGCGGCAATAGCACAAGTGCACATGGGCCATATAAAATGGAAATCTAAGTGATGCAATCTCAACAAAAAGCTAAGGTTGTTGCAAATTTCTGGTGAAAATTATTACCAACTAGAAGGGCAATCGGTAAAGAGCATGCATTTGCCACGCCAAGCAGTTTTATTTTGCTCTTAACTCTACTGCGTACTTGTAACTATATGTATTTTCTTCAAAATCTAATAGATTTGTCCTTGGGTCATACCCCACATGTCCACCAAGTTTCGTTGAAATTGGGTTATTAGTTTTTGCGTATTGTTGTTCACAAACAAAAAACAACCATACAAAATATTTGCCATTTACTTAATATTACGATTATTTTCAAAATACAGCTGCGTAATTGTACTTTGATGTACGTAATCCAAAATATTACAGATTCATCGTTGGGTCATACCCAGCATGACTACAAAGTTTGGTCAACATCAGTACAGTAATTTTCGTGTAAAGTTGCTCACAAACAAATAAACTAACAAACGGACGAAACCGACAGGGGTGAATGCATGCCCCTCGCATCTGGTGAAGGCAAGAAAGGCAGTACAACTGATTATGAATTCGACATTCTTCTTTTATCCAACCTTTAATCTTATTCGAATAAAAACTCCAAAGAACCTTTGCATCTAGTTATGGGAAACCTATGAAAGAGCACTTTGCAATGGACGACTCGCAACTAGCAAACCCCTCATCAGACCTTACGTATTTGCACTTAGGTAATTGCATAAATGTAGAGTTCGATGTCTTTACTTGATTATATGTTAGACAGCTCAGAGACATATTCAAGGTAGTTGCGAGTCTAATTAATGTTCTTTCTTGATTAGAGCTTAGGATTATAATTAAGAATGGGCGAGATGCGAGATAGATCCTCATGAGTGTATGATCGGTCATAGCAGCATTTATATCAATAATGACTTAATATCGTGCATTTGTAATGACAAATAAATGGTTAACAAAAAATATCAAATGGATTGTTAAAACCCATAAATAATAATTTTATTTTTCATTTGTATTTACATACATAAATACATACATTATACACCCATCCACACAATTATAAACACACACGCAAATACATACATACATATACCAAAGGCACTTCCCCCAATTTTGGGGGGTAGCCGACATCAACAAGAAACAAAACAAAAAAGGGGACCTCTACTCTACGTTCCTTCAGCCTAACCAGGGACTCAGCCGAGTTCAGCTGGTACTGCTAGGGTGCCACAGCCCAACCTCCCACATTTCCACCACAGATGAAGCTTCATACTGCTGAGTCCCCCTACTGCTGCTACCTCCGCGGTCATCTAAGGCACCGGAGGAAGCAGCAGGGCCTACCGGAACTGCGTCACAATCGCTCGCCATTCATTCCTATTTCTAGCACGCTCTCTTGCCTCTCTCACATCTATCCTCCTATCACCCAGAGCTTTCTTCACACCATCCATCCACCCAAACCTTGGCCTTCCTCTTGTACTTCTCCCATCAACTTTTGCAGCATTCATCACCTTCTTTAGCAGACAGCCATTTTCCATTCTCTCAACATGGCCAAACCATCTCAACACATTCATATCCACTCTAGCCGCTAACTCATTTCTTATACCCGTTCTCACCCTCACCACTTCGTTCCTAACCCTATCTACTCGAGATACACCAGCCATACTCCTCAGACACTTCATCTCAAACACATTCAATTTCTGTCTCTCCATCACTTTCATTCCCCACAACTCCGATCCATACATCACAGTTTCTCATATAGAACTCTCTTTACATTCATGCCCAACCCTCTATTTTTTACTACTCCCTTAACTGCCCCCAACACTTTCCAACCTTCATTCACTCTCTGACGTACGTCTGCTTCCACTCCACCAT
>NC_090762.1:27727371-27732371 GCF_036898095.1 Palaemon carinicauda
TTCGAGTGAGAGAAATACATTTCGCCAGCTCCATTACTGGAACAAAATTGAGACGGAGAAGAGAAGATAATGTAGGAGGAGGAGATAATACAGAGAAGAAAAGAAGAAGTGGAGGAACATGTTTAAAGGTTTAAAGGTCGCATATGAATGACAGGGGCAAGGGATAGTGATATTATCCTATCAAGGACAATGCTCTAGAGACTGACCATATCATATATGATCAGCATGATCAGCGACCAAGCCCACTCTCCACCCAAGCTAGGACCACGGAGGGCCAGGGAATGGCTGCTGATATCTCAGTACATAGACCTATAGACTCCCCAAAACTCACCTTCATTCGCTCACAAAAATGGTGAAGTTGCAGCGACCAAAGGAATAAACGAGTCTGATCGGGACTCGAACCCCAGTCTGGCAATCACCAGGCAAGGACTCTACCTCCAGGCCACCACAGGAATTTAATTAAATAGTTGATTCCGGTGGCTGTTGGGTACTGAGAAGAGAGGTGATTGCAAGTGATGTTTATTCAACAAAATAACGAGCTTATATACAAACAGTTGAGGGCAACAATGTAGCAAATATTCAATCAATGTGAAACATGCGATGGCAATCTTAAACGGGTTTCTCTATCATCAATGCAGGAAAGAGCAAGAGAGATAAAAAACAATAGCATTATACAGTGTATGAGCGTGCGTGAAATACGTGCGATACAATTCCTTCGCTTTCTCTACTCAAGTTAGAGAGAATTTATTTTCGTTGTTGAATTAAATAGTTATTTTTTCCTGTCGGAACACTTGGGCTTATAGTACCTTGCTTTTCCAACTAGGGATGTAGCTTAGATGCTGATGATGATGATGATGATGATGATAATAATAATAATAATAATAATAATAATAATAATAATAATAATAATAATAATAATAATAACTTCTAGATAAATTACGTAATTAGGTAAGGCGTTGGGTTGTTCACACGGTCAGTTGAAACTCGGAAAGAGCTAATCTCAATAATGAAGTAGATAAATAAAAGAAAAGAAAAAATTAAAGAAAACTTAATTCCTAGCTATCGATTGTTCTAAGTATTTCTATTCATTGTAATCAGACTTGGCAGACAGAGAGACACTCTTAAATATAAAAACTTTACAGGAAATAGGAAGACGGCACGAACATATGAGAGAGAGAGAGAGAGAGAGAGAGAGAGAGAGAGAGAGAGAGAGAGAGAGAGAGAGAGAGAGAAAATCAAGTGATATAAGAAAAAAAGGTTAATATTTAAAGCAATCCAGAGAGGGAAGAGTCTAATGAATACAAAAAGGGAAACTCCTAAAAATAGAAATCCAGCAACCTCAACAAAGGAGGGTAATATTACGGTAACAGAATATAACTTTTTCTCTCCCTCTTGATAAACGAGTTCTCTCTTCTCCCTCACTCCCCTTTTATCCCCACTTCCTCCCCTTCTCTCATATAAAGCCCCTTTATCATCTTGAATCAAACACCTTTCTTTTCGACTTCACCCCCTTTAACATTGACGTCATCCACAACATGCACGAAACAAATATAAACATTCTCTTCTTCTCGAGAAACTTCCGCGTACATCCAGCGAGAGATTTCCTCTCTGGAAATAGTCCGCGATCATAGAAGTGTCACAGAAACATATTGAAATATATATAAAAGGAATAGCGACTAACGGGGAAAGATGAGAGAAACCAGAAGTAAACCGAGTGAACTTGGGGTTAGATTTTCCTTCCGCGAGTAAACTAATCTTGCATATCATCAGTATAACAATTGGTATAATAATCACATAATTCAGATTTCCCTAAGGCATTTCACAGTGAATATATATATACATATATGTGTGTATATATATGTATATATATGTGTGTATATATATATATATATATATATATATATATATATATATATATATATATATATACACACACACATATATATATATATATATATATATATATATATATATATATATATATATATATATATACACACACACACACACACATATATATATATATATATATATATATATATATATATGTATATATATGTATATTTATTTATATATATATGTATATATATACAATATATATATATATACCAATATACCCACATATATACATACACACACACATATATATATATATATATATATATATATATATATATATATATATATATATATATATATATATACAATCATCTCCCACGCCTATTGAGGCAAAGGGCCTAGGTTACTTTTTGCCAGTCGTCTCTAGTTTGAGCTTTTAAATCAATAATTCTCCATTCATCAACTCCTACTTTACGTTTCATAGTCCTCAGTAATGTAGGCTTGGGTCTTCAACTCTTCTAGTGCCTTGTAGAGCCCAATTAAAAGTTTAGTGAACTAAATATACTGACAGATTTACCTAGTCCTCTAGGGAAGAAAACTAAGCAAGAGGAACCAAAGCAGACCGCAATGTATACAAAAAGGATATTGATAGTTGAAAAGTAGAAGTTACTCTATATATGCAAAACATATTGACAGACCCAGAATAGTCCTGTATGTGACAAAAGAAGAAATAGTCAAAGAAGAGAATTTCAGATAACCTCTGTTAGGTATCATTGGTGCAACTATTATAAAGGCTAATGGAAGGAGACTAGCAAAAGTCATTTACTAACATTGGAAAGTTCTCAGAGTCTAAATCGCCTTATTAATTTACTTCCAACTTTTTATCTCCAAGGTGGTCAGTTAGGGATGAGTATAGGCGCAAAACTGCGTTGATTTCTAGCTAGGGTCTGTGACCTATTTAATCAAATATCTTACTTGCAATGGAACGTACTCTACGAGTCTAAGTCTCATTATTACTTTATTTCCAGCTTTTTAAATCTCTTCTGTCCTGGTCAGTTAGGGTTGGAAAAAGGCTTGCAGAAGTGCCGATTCCAGGGTGACTCTGGGGTTAGTAAGGCGTAAAGGCACATGATAGAGCTTATGCGCGATTCACACCGATTTCTAGCTCACTTCTATGACTATTAAGGGTTGGTTACAGTGTTAAAGACGTGGTTGATACCAGGTTTCTGGCACTAAGTCCTTGGGTGAGTACACGGTCGGGAGATCTTTGGGTAAGGCGATGCCATTAGATTCCTGGGTGTCCCGGTAGATTTCAATTTGGGACCCAGTCTGGTTTGGAGGTTCCAGGGACGCTCCTGTGTTGACTTTCTGCACACGCTGGTAGTTCATGGTGGTGACGAGTAGACGCCGACCACCCGCTGTCCCCAAGGTCATGACCTCATCGTGGTGAGACAGTGGCAACATGCTTCACACAATGTGGGCTTAAATAGAGTTACAAAATTTTATGAGCAGACTAGTATGTAGTTATATTTACACACAGATTATGTATGTATATATATATATATATATATATATATATATATATATATATATATATATATATATATATATGTGTGTGTGTGTGTGTGTGTGTGTGTGCATATATAATATATATATACACATACAAAAACACATATGTACAACTTAATTTTTTATTCGTTTCTTGTAATGATGTGCCACGATACAAATGTATAAAATACATCATATTACAGTTGACTTGACTGATAATTGGTGTATTACTTTATTTTGTATACTGAAGATGGAAATTACGGAATTTGAGGTAGCATTCAGTTTTGCTCAAATAATGCTGTCATTATTATTCATATGAAATACGTCTTTATACTTATATAATCCTTGACAAATTATTAAAATTTTGAAAAATTCACTATTATTCACCTATAATACTTTGCGAATTATAGAGAAAACTTTGAAGAGTAACATATTTTTTTTCGGTAAACAGAGAGGAAGTACAGTTTAAATGTAAATATATTTTCTTTCCTATATACTGTCACAAAGCACATGGGTATCTTAACAAAATATCAAGGGGGCTACTCGAGCAAACAAACATATTACATAGCAGATAATCAGTGTATCCAGTGCTACTAAGACAGATTTATATATGAATTGATTTATGGCAATCTTGAGACGTTCGAAAGGTCACATTTTTAGCCATCCTTGCTATGGTATGGGACGCACCAATCTATCTTAAAAATGCTTACATTCAAAACAGGCTCAAAGTGTAGGTTAAATTTCAATTTTTACGTTACACAGAAACAAAATAGTAATTCTCTTAGTATGCCGAATAAACTTCATCCTGAGCAAGCAAATATGAATATCACTGAGTAGTTAATAATGAATAAAAAAATATTTTTAAAAAAGTGTAAACTTCAGGTTCAATTAAAAAAAAAGAAGTGGAATAAATTTTAACGTTGTGAAAATAAATGAGGGAATATTGCGTAGGCGTAAAATGAAAACAGGTATATATATATATATATATATATATATATATATATATATATATATATATATATATATATATATATATATATATATATATATACAGAAACACTGTATATAGAAATTTAGCAACAAAGTAAGCCAATAGATGCCAGAGTCAAGATCGTAACTTCCGCGTCTATATACCCAAGCCCGATGCGAAAGAGAACAAAAATGCCAGACTTTTGCGTAAATATCAAAGTCAGTTGCCACAAACATGTGCATACATATGCACATTCAGAAATTACTTCCAGCAAGAATCTTTCCTCCTCCTCCTCCTCCTCCTCCTCCTCCTCCTCCTCCTCCACTAAAGGCGAACTTTGTTTACGGTGACCCTTGTTCTGGACTTGACATGCGGCTAACGTGTGCCTTTGATCTTGCCATATTTTCTTTTGCCTTTCCACCGAGCAATCACAGGACAGAAAGCAAAGCTCACCAAGGCATGAAGGGAAGGCATACAATTGCCGGTGTCTCATAAATAAAATACTAATTGAAAAGTGAAATGTACGGTTCACTGGTCAAATAAAATTTACTAACGGATAATCAAGTTTGTTTTTAATTCAGTGTGGAAAGGGTGATTTTCATATTCGATTTCACACTTAAAATGTAAAATAAACTTACACTTG
>NC_090762.1:27739871-27747371 GCF_036898095.1 Palaemon carinicauda
GAGTGTACCCTCAAACAAGAGAACTGTAACCCAAGACAGCGGAAGACCAAAGTACAGAGGCTATGGCACTACCCAAGACTAGAGAATAAGGGTTTGATTTTGGATTTTGCTTACCATAGCTAACACATATTTACTGAGTCAGCTTACTGAGTTCTCAATAGAGCATTTTTTGACTTCGTTGCAGATATAAAAAAATCATACATGGTTAGAAAAATAAACACTTCTTAATTGAAAGTTTTTAAAGTCCACTCATGAATGGCAGAGGCAAGAGACATTAACATTGCTCTAGCAAGCAGGACAATGCCCAATAGACTGACCATATATACTTAAGATTCATCGCCCAAACCCCCTCTCCACCCAAGCTAGGACCAAGGAGGGCCAGCAATGGCTGCTGATGATTCAGCTGATAGATCCAAAGGCTCCCCCAAACCCTCCATCCTTAGCTCAAAAGGATGGTGAGGTTGCAGCCACCAAAGGAACTAACGAGTTTGACCGGGACTCAGACCCCAGTCTGGCGATCACCAGGCAAGGACGTTACCAAGAGGCCACAAAAAAAAATATAGTCAAATACATCTCTAGGTTAGGAAGAAAGGTTACCTTATTTTTTTCGAGCGTTTACAACATTCAGGATTAGACAATTGATATGGATTATCAGTACGGGTCTCCAAATGGTTCTGCACATTTGAGTAAATGATAAATAAATACGTGGATCCTGCAGGGCACTTACGGAAGAATGAGATCCTACTGCAGGTAAAAATTAATATCTTTATCTAACTACTCGGAAAGAAGTAAAGTGACGTATAATCACCAAGGAAACAGTAAATAATGACTAAAGGGAGATTACGCAGTATTACTGAGGTGACTACTAACATCATTTTTCCGTGGATTAGATATATGAAAGCGGATGCATCCAGCTTCTAGACACGAGATTTAAGGCCAAAACTCCAACCTACTAAAAAAATAAAAAACATGTAAATCAACACAAAATAAGAATATAAATCTCTCTCTCTATCTCTCTCTCTCTCTCTCTCTCTCTCTCTCTCTCTCTCTCTCTCTCTCTCTCTCTCACACACACACAACCATCCTTTTCTCGATGCTTATTGCTGTGTTTATTATCCGCCCTTTAAATCATGAAGCTTAATGACGTATGTAGTTATTCAGCGACTCTCCTTCAAAGAGGAGGAGGAGGAGGAGGAGGAGGAGGAGGAGGAGGAGGTAGAAAATAATAATGAAAAATTTATTATTTTACAATTATTAAAAAAGTAAGAACCATGCATTAACTAACAATTAAAATAAGTGGAGCTGCCCCACTTAATTCTCTCTATAATGTACAGCACCAGGTTCATTTTTTCCGGATTTTCTTTTCATTTACATCTATGACCTGCTCTCATTTTGCTGGGATACGAAACGCTCGACTCTATCTCTAAGCAAGGAGAAAGAAACGTGTGAGAGAGAGAGAGAGAGAGAGAGAGAGAGAGAGAGAGAGAGAGAGAGAGAGAGAGAGAGAGAGTCTAACCGATGAGGAACAATGCTAAAATACAGAGTAATTAAACTAGGTATCCCAGCATCTTATATTTTGAAATTTCAAAATCCTGTATTTCCCATCAAATAGAGATACGAATAAAATAATATTAATGATAATATAATACACTAAAATATATTAACCTTTACCAATATAAAAATAAATATTTAGAGATTTGTACATAAAATATTTATTTATTTATTTATTAATGTATTAACCCGAATGCCATCTTTCCAATGACTCATCTTCAAGAACAATCATATTCTTTTGAACCAAAGCTCTTTAGGGAGCTTGAAGGATATTAAGGGAAAAAACAAACAAAAATAAAATAAAATGTGATCTCATAACTTCACCTCAGGAGAGAGAGAGAGAGAGAGGAGAGAGAGAGAGAGAGAGAGAGAGAGAGAGAGAGAGAGAGAGAGAGAGAGAGAGAGAGAGAAGGGTCGTTACACACATCACATTTCGCGAGTTAAAAGTTAAGTCTGGTATCGATTTGACTGCCTTGCAGATTAAATTCTCATTAAAATCGAAGATTCATGAAGTATTTTCCTTTTCCAACATTGGCTGCCTCTTGGCTAATAATAATAATAATAATGATACATATACCAAGGCACTTCCCCCAATTTAAAATGAAACAGAAAAAGGGACGTCTCCTCTCTACGTTCTTCCCAGCCTGACAAGGGACTCAACTGAGTTCGGCTGGTACTGCTAGGGGGTGCCACAGCCCACCCCTCCACATTATCCACCACAGATGAAGCTTCATAACGCTGAATCCCCTACTGCTGCTACCTCCTCGGTCTTCCAAGGCACCAGAGGAAGCAGCAGAGCCTACCTGAACTGTGTCACAATCGCTCGCCATTCATTCCTATTTCTAGCACGCTCTCTTGCCTCTCTCACATCTATCCTCCTATCACCCAGAGCTTCCTTCACTCCATCCATCCACCCAAACCTTGGCCTTCCTCTTGTACTTCTCCCCATCAACTCTTGCATTCATCACATACTTTAGCAGACAGCCATTTTCTATTCTCTCAACATGGCCAAACCACCTCAACACATTCATACCCACTCTAGCTGCTAACTCATTTCTTACACCCGTTCTCTCCCCCTCACTACTTCGTTCCTAACCCTATCTACTCGAGATACACCAGCCATACTCCTTAGACATTTCATCTCAAACACATTCAATTTCTGTCTCTCCGTCACTTTTATTCTACACAACTCCGATCCATACATCACAGTTGGTACAACCACTTTCTCATACAGAACTCCCTTTACATTCATGTCCAACCCTTTATTTTTTACGACTCCCTTTACTGCCCCCAACACTGCATCCTTCATTCACTCTCTGATGTACAATCTGCTTCCACTCCACCATTTGCTGCAACAACAGACCCCAAGTACTTAAACTGATCCCCCTCCTCAAGTAACTCTCCCATTCAACATGACATTCAACCTCGCACCACCCTCCCTTCTCGTACATCTCATAACCTTATTCCAACCCACATTAACTCTCAACTTCCTTCTCTCGCATACCATTTCAAACTCTGTCACTAATCGGTCAAGTTTTCTCTTCCGCGTCTGCAACCAGTATAGTATCATCTGCAAACAACTGATTTACCTCCCATTCATGGTCATTCTCGTCTACCAGTTTTAATACTCGTCCAAGCACTCGAGCATTCACCTCTCTCACCACTGCCATCAACGTACAAGTTAAACAACCACTGCGACATCACACATCCCTGTCTCAGCCCCATTCTCACTGGAAACCAATCGCTCACTTCATTTCCTATCCTAACACATGCTTTACTACCTTTGTAGAAACTTTTCACTGCTTGCAACAACCTTCCACCAACTCCATATAACCTCATCATATTCCACATTGCTTCCCTATCAACTCTATCATACGCTACCTCCAGATCCATAAACGCAACACACACCTCCTTACCTTTTGCTAAATATTTCTCGCATATCTGCTTAACTGTGAAAATCTGATTCATACAACCCCTACCTCTTCTAAAACCACCCTGTACTTCTGAGATTGCATTCTCTGTTTTATCCTTAATCCTATTAATCAGTACTCTACCCTACACTTTCCCACCACACTCAACAAACTAATACCCCTTGAATTACAACACGCATGCACATCTCCCTTACCATTATATGGTGGTACAATACACGCACAAACCCAATCTACTGGTACCATTGACAACACAAAACACATATTAAACAATCTCACCAACCATTCAAGAAGTCACACCCCCTTCCTTCAACATCTCAGCTCTCACACCATCCATACTAGATGCTTTTCCTACTCTCGTTTCATCTATTGCTCTCCTCACTTTCTCTCTTGTAATCTGTCTCTCATTCTCATCTCCTATCACCCCCCGCCACCTCAACACCTGCAACAGCAATTATATCTGCCTCCCTATTATGCTCAACATTCAGTAAACTTTCAAAATATTCCACCCACCTTTTCCTTGCCTCCTCTCCTTTTAACAACCTTCCATTTCCATCTTTCACTGTCTCTTCAATTCTTGAACTAGCCTTCCTTACTCTCTTCACTTCTTTCCAAAACTTCTTCTTATTCTCTTCATAATAATAATAATAATAATAATAATAATAATAATAATAATAATAATAATAATAATAATAATAATAATAATGATAATTATTAGTTATTATTATTATTATTATTATCATATTAACTGCACGATGCTGCAAATGATCAGAGGCACCACTCATTGCCATTTGACGTTTATAAATAGGATCAAACAGGATGGTCACACCCCTTTAAAACGTTTCATTTAATGTAATTTCCAATGATACTTTAGAAATGGGAGATGGTATAGATTTCGAGCAATCTTACAGGCCAGCTACTCTTTCATTTCTCAGCCTTGGCGTTTCGTATGACTCCTCGGGAGTGTGTACTTTCTGGGATGTGTTGGTGAATATGTGTAATTAATTCCTTTTGGATACAGATGGAAATGTATGCAGTATTACATAACACGAAAATGAAAATTCCAACTACAGAAATTTCTTCATAACAGCCTGTTACCCCTCCCCCTCCCCCATTAGCCATTATTTAGTTTTAGTCACATAAAACATCAAAAGAAATAAACGTACTTTATACGAAATTGCTTTCCTTTCATAAAAATAAATAACCAATATATCAGTCTCTCTCTCTCTCTCTCTCTCTCTCTCTCTCTCTCTCTCTCTCTCTCCTCTCTCTCTCTCTCTCTCAGGAATACCTGTCACCCCCCCCCTCCATTAGCCATTATTTAGTTTGAGTCACATAAAAAATCAAAAGAAACAATCTATATGAAATTGCTTTCCTTTCATAAAAAGAATTAACCAATCTCTCTCTCTCTCTCTCTCTCTCTCTCTCTCTCTCTCTCTCTCTCTCTCTCTCTCACTCTCTCTCAGAAGCACAAAACATGTCCGTATCTCAGCGGATCTCCCATCCGTCTTTTCATCGCTGACCGCAATGAAACTTGTTCCTTTCGCCAGCTGGGCTTCTTTATCTAGTACTCTGTCCAAGTTTTACGATCCCTTAATCTCTCTGCCCAGAAGAGAGGGGAGCCAGATCTTTTACTACCTGACTCTGGAAGTTTTCCAGCAGAATCCAATCTTTTTGGAGCGTCGGAATCATGGTGCAAGAAGGGGGCAGTGTCGGTCTGGAGAACAAGATGTTACGCACGAAACTCATGCATTGCTATTTTCCACTGCGCGCGCGCGCGCGCGTGTGTGTGTGTGTGTGTGTGTGTGTGTGAGAGAGAGAGAGAGAGAGAGAGAGAGAGAGAGAGAGAGAGAGAGAGAGAATAAATCAACTTAAATATCGAATTTGAAGTCAGAGACTTGAGGGTATATCATATGCATTCTATAGCTTTTTATTCCAGCTGTGACCAGATTGTGGAGCAATCTTCCTGATCTGGAAATTGAATCGATGGAACTTCAGAAGTTCAAATCTGCAGCGTATGTTTTTATGTTGACCAGGCTGACACGAGTCTCTCTTTTAATAGTTTATATAATCCAGATCTACTTTAACGTTGTTACCGATCTTAAGATATCATATATTCATAATTCATTGCTTCTCTTGTAATTTGTTTATTTCTTTATATCTTTTCCTCGCTGAGCTATTTTTCCTTGTTGGAGCCCTTGGCTTTACAGCATCCTGCTCTTTAAAACTAGAGCTGTAGTTAATTTAGTAATAAATAAACATATGTGTATATATATACCCATATATATACAATACACACATATTATCAATTAATTCATTAAAAGCTTATTGTCCTTGCTATAAAATAATTAACTTTACATGGAGTGTGGAATAATTGCTCATAATAATGTATTTATATAAATCTATTGACAAATAATTACAAAAACAAGCCTATACTAAAGTAACCGATATATATATATATATATATATATATATATATATATATATATATATATATATATATATATATATATATATATATATATATATGAACAAAACAAATAAAAACCAAAGAGAACATGGATAAATATAAAAAGAAAATATCTTGCGAACAAATATAACAAATGAAAAACCGTCCCAGGAATCAACTTGGAACGAACGCAATCTTGCGAGATTCAAGTCTTGAGAGCTATTCCATTAACCCCGTTCCATTATTCCCATCATTCCAGTTTTTCTCGGACAGTTATCCCACCGCAACCCTTGGGATATGCCATGCCATAAAATCGCTGGAACAAACTAATCCGCTAGCTCTCCCATCCTATAATTTAGCCTGTACAGTAAATGTTGGCGTAAAACCATTCCTGCCTTAGTGCTGAAGCTTTATATTGTGATATGAACTTGATCATACGCCAAATTACGGACCATACGCAAACAATTGGCATAATTACCTTTGCCAATTAGTTGCGAAGGTTATGTTTTGATGGGCGTACGTTTGTATGTGTCTGTGTGTTTGTGATTCGCATAACTCTCTGACCGAATCTCGTGCCATTTCGTGGAATGGTTGGCCATGATTTGAGGACAATTAGATTAGATTTTGGGAGTGATTGGGTCAAAAGTCAAGGACAAGGTTACGAAAAGGTAAAAAAATTCTCTTTGCCATATCGTGACAAATTTTTATCGGATTTGCATGAAACGTGTCAAATTGTGCATAATTCAATTACCTATACAACATGATATAAAATAAAGTATGCGTTCTACCGAGTGCCCGTTCCAGTTTGATATGTGTGCGAGAATTACAAATAAAGCCATGGCACCTTTACACATGTAAACCTAACATGTACGGTACCTATAAACAAATACAATCCAGTCACTGCATGACCTTCATTTCAACTAAAAAGGCATAAATTACAAATAAAAATCTTAATAATTAAAGTTTTTTACACTCCTAAGAAGACTAGTCATGGATAGGTTAAGATCATGCATAAAAATATGAAGAAATTTAAGGAAATTTGTTGAGTAGCAAAGCGTGGGCAATTTTATATATATACAAATATATATAATATATATTTATATATATATATAAATATATATATAATATATATATATATATATATATATATATATATATATATATATATATATATATATATATATATATATATATAAATGGAAAAATCCTCAAATTGCAAAGTACAAATTCAAAGAACAGAAGAAAAAAAAGATGGTGTAACATTTTTCACTTCTCTTTTCTCTTTTCTATGATATTTCAAGCCATTTATTCGTAATTTTTCAACGATGACGTTTTTAACACCAAAGAAAATATAGAAAAAAAATAACAGGAAAAATAAATGCCCCTGGTTAAAGGGACATACTGTATGTAGAACTCACACGTATGGAAATCACCAAGTCTAGGGATACGATGGGAAACGTGTTGTCAACCACCATTCCTTTACATTGTTGACAAACCCATCCAGGTAATAAATAGATCGTAGAAAACATGTATGACAAACAATTTCCAGAGCTTAAATACAAAGAGGAGGAA
>NC_090762.1:27752371-27754815 GCF_036898095.1 Palaemon carinicauda
TTAAAATATATAAAATACCATAAAGATGAAAAATGTCACTGAATAACACCAAAAATTAAATAAAGTAAAAGGCAAATAAAATACCATAAAAATAAAAAAAGTCATACAATAACACCAAAAATAAAATAAAGTAAAAAAACAAAATAAAATACCATAAAAAAGTGTCATTGAATAACACCAAAAATAAAATCAAGTAAAACAACACCATAAAAAAAATAGTCATAAACTAACACCATAAAACCAATTAAAAACCAAATAAAATACTATAAAGATTAAAAAAACAAGGCCTAGTGTAAACGGAAATTCAGATATCAGCTACGCCACCGGACATAAACAGCCATTAATCCTAATCTGCAACATGGAACAAACCCATGGCACACTAATACAATGACAAGCTTCGCTTTTGCGGGGCATTTAACGTCAACGGCAATTTCGAAACCTATTGTTTATAAAATAATCCGCCAACGCGAATCTCCCATTATCCCAGGATGGCATAATTCTCATCAAAAGCTTCCCGTTTTGTTCATTTAGATAAAAATCATATCTACATAAGTATATAAAATTCCTGTGAATTCGCTTAAACAATGAAATGTTTTAAATTATGATAGTAATAATAAGTATGGACATGATTCGTGGTATGACAATGAAACAATATTCAACAGATTTCGTAGATTTGAGAACAAAGTCCTAAGAGGAATAATGGGAGTTAAATGGAAGGACATGATTAGAAATGAAACTGTAAGAGAGATTATTAAAGTAACATATGTGGATGCGATCATGGTGAGTGATAGATGGAGATGGTCTGGGCATGCTCTTCGCACTCTCCAAGAGAGATTGGTATAACTGGACTCGACAAGGCACTATATGATTGGCTATGACGTCATCAAGGGGTGGGGCTTATTTCCTCCGGAATCTCAGCGGCGACTACAGAAGTGTTGGCACAATTCCCGAAAAACGTTCCATTGAGTACTGATATACACATTGACTTTTCAACAAATGCAATTGAACCGAACACATTGCTTCTTTTTGATTCATGACCGAGAAGTAAAAAGTTTCCCTGAATATTGTCTTATATAATAAAAGGTGATTAAATTTCACCGCCCTATTGCTTCGCGCGCGGGCGTGTGTGTGTGTGTGTGTGTGTGTGTGTGTGTGTGTGTGTGTGTGTGTGTGAAGTAATGGGTGGTGCCATAGCCTCTGTACCATGGTCTTCCAGTATCTTGGGGTAGAGTTCTCTTGCTTGAAGGTACACTCGGGCACACCATTTATTATCTCTTTCGTTTTTCTTAATTTTGTTGAGGTTTTTATAGTCTATGTACGAAAGATTTATTATGATATTGTTACTGTCGTTTAAATATATCATTTCATTTAATTAATTGTCTTGTATTTTATTTACCTCCTTTCCTCGCTGGGCTATTTTTCCCTGTTGGAGCCTTTGGGCTTATAGCATCCTGCTTTTCGAATTATGGGTGTAGCTTAGCTAGCAGTAATAATAGTAGTAATAATAATGATAATAATAATAACAGCAATAATAATAATAATAATAATAATAATAATAATAATAATAATAATAATGATAATAATAATAATATAAAGTTGAGTAAACTTTTACAAAAGAAAATAAAACGTACTTGAAGCATTCCAGAAATAACATTCAGAGGACTGGCCACATGCAAAGAAAAAAAAAGTTTAATATATAAAGCACCAAAACTCATGAATAAACAAAAGACCAAATCTTTACAAAAGACAAATCGAAAGGAAAACTTACTCGGCAAAATGTGCAGTACTTTCAACCCTCCTGACAAACCCTGCCCCACCCCCCTCCCCCCAAAGAAAAAAGGACTTGGCCCCCATTCATTGAGATCCAGATGATCTCAATGAAAATGTTTCCCTTCGGTCTTTCCCTCATTATCTATTCCGGCAAGGGCTCTTCAATCCCTCCTGAAAAGGAGAGAGAGAGAGAGAGAGAGAGAGAGAGAGAGAGAGAGAGGAGAGAGAGAGAGAGAGAGAGAGTTCGAAACAGTGAAATGAGACAAAAGAGAAAATAGACAATTTTAAACTTAATAAGCAAACCTATAAATAAACTAAATTAGAATAAAATCTTAAATGCAAAAAGCACCATTAAAATTAATACAAAACTAAACGCTAAAGAAAATAAGAGAGTAGAAGAAAAACCCGAGAAGAAATCTAGTACCTGACTGACTACAGACTACCAACAAATTTCTGGGCAATAAAAAATGCAACCGCAGTGTCTCCTGAGTGACCAACTCGAAAACCTAGTTACCAAACACTTAAAAATTCAACGTTCTGTGTAGTGGAGGATTATACCAACAAAATTATTTTTATATGTATCTAAAAATAATTGCGGCTAATGTTTCTGGAGTATTAGAAGTATTATCATTATAACCAAGTTACATCCCTAGTTGGAAGAGTCGGTGCTATAA
>NC_090762.1:27755315-27935315 GCF_036898095.1 Palaemon carinicauda
ATTATAATCAAGTTACAACCCTAGTTGGAAGAGCCGGTGCTATAAGCGCAAAGGCTCCAACAGGGAAAATAGCCCAGTAAGGAGGAGAGGTAAGAATATAAATAAACTATATTTGAGAAGTAAAAAATATAAAAAATATAAAACATCTTAAGACCAGTATCACCATTAAAATAGATCTGACATACACAAATTATGAAGACAGACCTAGGTCAACCTGTTCAACATAAAAAATATTAGCAACAAGTTTAAACTTTTGAAGTTCCACGTGTCCAAAAGTAAATCTACAATTAAGAATCACAGGTAAAATCTTAAAAGTGCAAATACTTAAAGGAACATTACCAATGCAAAGAGCTAGATGTTGAGGAGCCATTGTCCACGCCCTACTTACAATCATACTTTGAGTATTGTTAAGGTTCAACTTCATGCTCATCATTTACACCAGGCACTAATCTTAGCTAGATCTCTATCAAGGGATTTCAAAATCCCAGACCTACATTCAGGAAATGGAATTGAGGCAAAACAAAGTAGCATCATCTGCATATGGCACGAGTTTGTTTTCTGTGCCAAACTACATATGTGTATATAGTATGAAAAGTAATGGACCAAAAACAATACCCTGAGGGACACCTGCTACCACATTCCTATCATCACTATGATACTCATAAAACAACTATCTACAATCTATTACTTATATATTCAACAATGATCCTAGGAAAAGACCAACCTACTCCCAACTGTCTGAATTTGAAGACAAAGGCCTCATGATTAACACAGCTAAGGGTAGCACTAAAATCAAGATCAATCTGCCAATTTCAGGACCACTATAAAGGAATTTGTACAGCATTGGAAATTGTAAGAAGGGCAACACATGCTCTAAGGCCTTTGCGAAAGTCAAACCGCAAACTAGGAATAGATTATTACCTTCAGCATACCTATTTAGACGTTTTGCCTAAAGACGTTCAAAATCTTTATATAATATAGGAGTTGTGGAAATCTAGCGGTAACCAGCAGGGCTATGGCTACCAGAAACAAATTTAACTAATAAAGTAACATTAACAATTCTCCAACAAGTACAAAAAGAACCAATTCTTGCTAACTTGCGAAAAATAGCACACAACTTAGTATCCAGACACTAACGCAATATACAAATTTTCTTCGTACTTTTTGTTTTTTAATAATCCCGATGAATGTTCTAACTGAATACCCTGACAAATAAGGATTACACAATCTGCAGCTTTTCTAAGCTTTATTGACAAACATTGATGTTGGGGGATTTATTATTTACGTCATCTCGAAAGGGATAATCCTGAATGTAATTTGATCAACGCCGCGCTATATTTCTAGGAAGAAACCGGTGGAATGATAATCAAAATGAAAAACCAAGAGAAAAGACGAAAATAATTTGGAAAAATTTACGATGAGTAACTAGACAGCCTCACCGAGGTATAACATTTTGAGAAAACAAAAATAGAAAACTAAAAGAATAAACATGGGAATTTAACAGTGATTAAAAGGGATACTTTTAAGGGAAGGAAAGAATCTCTCTCTCATTAGTATTACATTAAAACCATGACTTTTGGTAAACTTAACCCCAATAATTTTCGACCTAATTAAAACAGATTTAAAGATCAGCCCTCAGCAAATAAAAGTATGGCTTTGGAATCCTATTCTTTCTTCGCTTTTCACTGACATTACCCAGGCCAACTTCCGACGAACAAAATGTCATGTGAAAAAGATAAAAAAAAAATCTATCAATGAAAAATACTTAAATAACTAAAGATAAACCCACAAGCTACATCCAACCCAAGAAAACAGTTCGAAAGACTCGGATAAATAACTTCTCTCAAAGAAGGAAACAAAAGTGTGAGAATCTCGTCGGTTTTTTTAGACTAAACTTTTCCCTGCCTCTGCCAACCTTGACTTTCGAGGTTCCTGACGATATCCTCTTCCTCTTGGGAGACTTCCAGATACGCCAAAGGAGAGAGAGAGAGAGAGAGAGAGAGAGAGAGAGAGAGAGAGAGAGAGAATCCCCTTTCTGGGATCGTGGAATGGAAAATATACAAGATTTCCTCACACAAAAAAAAAATGTGTTTTTACTACGGTAACGAGAATGGGAAAAAGAAAGATGGGAAACGGAAGGGATGGGGAAAAAATGAAGATCTGGATGTCACTTGATGATTCGGAAGATGACAGAGAGAGGGATAAACTTTATTTGAAGACGATAAACTAATTGAGCTGATGAGGGAAAAAATAAAAAACACATGAGATAAAGAGGGGGCAGTCCTATCAACAGCTCTTTTTCTCTGTAATCAAAATGGTAATTTTTTTTTATTCTTTCTTAACTAGGATATGGTCTTCTACTTCAAGAAGAGTAATTATCTTAAATATCAAGTTTTTCCAACGACCAGAAACAAACTTACTGTAATTATTTAATTTATCTTAAATATCAAGTTTTTCCAACGACCAGAAACAAACTTACTGTAATTACAAGAAAAATCAATTTATCGAACAAAGCTCTTCATAAAAACGAAATATAGACCAAATAAAAAGGCTAAGATAAAATAAGGTAATGGCATGAAAGCTAACTCAGCGCCACACCATCATAAGAAGTGAAACTTTGGAGACAATTCTCCAAGGATATGACCCTCTAATTCTTCTTCTTCTTCTCCTGATAACCGTTGAGGATACCAAGAGCCTCGGTAGATCTCTTTCGCTCATCACACAGCAATTCTTACCATTAAGGATTCCTCAAAGCTATAGATGTTTAAGGGAAAGTACCTACTTAAATAATTTAACTGTTCCGTATGAATAATCAATCAATATCTCTCTCTCTCTCTCTCTCTCTCTCTCTCTCTCTCTCTCTCTTTATATATATATATATATATATATATATTACCAAAATTAAATTTGCCTTTCTTATCGGTTCAAAAACAAATCCATGCCTTGTCTTCTTCCTGTTAAAAGGCCAATCTATGGCTATCTTAGGGATTACGACCAGACCATTTGAATGAAATTTTCTTTTCCACTTTTAAAATAAGGGAAAACGAAAAGTGTACCATTCAAGTTTATCTTCAGTTGAATCAGCATTTTCTTAAAAGGAGCCATAGCATGAAAAGAGATATGAGTCCAACTGCCTTTCTTCTTCCCCACAGTTATCCCCACATTAAGGGGTCGGTTGCCTGATGCGCGCTCTCCAATGCCTTCGAACATCCTCTTCCACCAAACCTCTTCTCTCCATATCATCGTTCACCTTATCTCGCTATCTCATTCTCTGCCTCCCTCTTGATCTCCTCCCCCTTACAGGTTCCTCCCAAGCCCTCCTCACATCCTCCCCACCATCTATCCTTAACACGTGCCCAAACCATCTCAGTCGTAACACTCTTATCATCTCAGTAATCTTTAATACACCTGCCATTCTTCTTATTACATCATTTTCCAACTGCTTCCAATGGCTGCCTAAGGTTTCCAAAGGCCATTCAGAAAAGGTACCCTGACCCCCAGCCTGGTAGAGCAGGAATATCTTCCTTCTTCAGAATGCAAAAGACCTCGGCAGAAAAACTTCCCTAATGCAAATCAAACACGGGTCATGCGCTCAAGGGTTCTTTTTTCACAATCTATTCTTCGGTGGGCAAAATGGTTTGAGGTAATTTTCTACCTTAAAATGGCGGGTGGCTGGTTCTTTACCGAGGGAAAAATGGGGAGGGCTTACCTGTTCGCTTGTGAGAAACAGTGAAGCATTGCAGCCCGTCTTCAAAAGCCACGGTGAGCTAAATTGCGATTTTTTTTCCGGGTAGCGAGCCATCTATTGCTGATTGACACTAGAAAATAGCGAATACTTTTCTGGATTAACGGGGAAAATAGCGAGCACTTTTCCTCATTAACGCTAGAAAATGGCGAATACTTTTCTGGATTAATGGGGAAAATAGCGAGCACTTTTCCTCATTAACGCTAGAAAATGGCGAATACTTTTCTGGATTAACGGGGAAAATAGCGAGCACTTTTCCTCATTAACACTAGAAAATGGCGAATACTTTTCTGGATTAACGGGGAAAATAGCGAGCACTTTTCTTCATTAACACTAGAAAATGGCGAATACTTTTCTGGATTAACGGGGAAAATAGCGAGCACTTTTCCTCATTAACACTAGGAAATGACGAATACTTTTCTGGATTAACGGGGAAAATAGTGAGCACTTTTCCTCATTAACACTAGAAAATGGCGAATACTTTTCTGGAATAACAGGAAAAATAGCAAGCACTTTTCCTCATTAACACTAGAAAATGGTGAATACTTTTAGGATTAACGGGGAAAATAGCAAGCACTTTTCCTCATTAACACCAGGAAATGGCGAATACTTTTCTAGATTAACGGGGAAAATAGCGAGCACTTTTCCTCATTAACACTAGAAAATGGCGAATACTTTTCTGGATTAACGGGGAAAATACCGAGCACTTTTCCTCATTAACACTAGAAAATGGCGAATACTTATCTGGATTAACGGGGAAAATAGCGAGTACAAAATGGCGAATACTTTTCTGGATTAACGGGAAAATAGCGATTACTTTTCCTCATTAACACTAGAAAATGGCGAATACTTTTCTGGATTAATGGGGAAAATAGTGAGTACTTTTCCTCATTAACACTAGAAAATGATGAATACTTTTCTGGATTAACGGGGAAAAGAGCGAGTACTTTTCCTCATTAACACTAGAAAATGGCGAATACTTTTCTGGATTAACGGGGAAAATACCGAGTACTTTTCCTCATTAACACTAGAAAATAACGAATACTTTACTGCATTAACGGGGAAAATACCGAGTACTTTTTCTCATTAACACTAGAAAATGGCGAATACTTTCCTGGATTAATGGGGAAAATAGCGAGTACTTTTCCTCATTAACAGGGAAAATAGCGAGTACTTTTCCTCATTAACACTAGAAAATGGCGAATACTTTCCTGGATTGACGGGGAAAATAGCTAGCACTTTTCCTCATTAACACTAGAAAATGGCGAATACTTTCCTGGATTGACGGGGAAAATAGCGAGCACTTTTCCTCATTAACACTAGAAAATGGCGAATACTTTCCTGGATTGACGGGGAAAATAGCGAGCACTTTTCCTCATTAACACTAGAAAATGGCGAATACTTTCCTGGATTGACGGGGAAAATAGTGAGCACTTTTCCTCATTAACACTAGAAAATGGCGAATACTTTCCTGGATTGACGGGGAAAATAGCGAGCACTTTTCCTCATTAACACTAGAAAATGGCGAATACGTTTCTGGATTGACGGGGAAAATAGCGAGCACTTACCATCATTAACACTAGAAAATGGCGAATACTTTCCTGGATTGACGGGGAAAATAGCGAGCACTTTTCCTCATTAACACTGGAAAATGGCGAATACTTTTCTAGAATATCGGGGAAAATAGTGAGTACTTTTCCTCATTAACACTAGAAAATGGCGAATACTTTTCTGGATTAACGGGGAAAATAGATAGTACCATGCTCAATAAACAATAGGAAATGGTAAAAACTAACCCAGATTAAAACAAGAATATTGTGAATGCTGTTTCCATCAGCAATATAGAATAGAGAGTAGCATGCCCGGTTCAAGAAAAAAGAAGGTTATTTGATGATGCAATTATCTAGAAAGCAGTGATGGCGATATACCAATCCTTAAGAGATGAAATTGACAATTGTCACATGATTTCAAAACTAAATCGTATTTCAGATTTTCTTCCCTTTTCTTTCCTTTCTTCCTGAATTACTGGGCTACGTGATGGAAATGAATTATCCGTTCAATGAACCTGAAATAATATAAAATGAAAATAAAGTTTTAAATAGGTAAATGTGTCACCCTAACTTATACGCCCGCCCCCCCCCCCCCCGCCCACCCCCCCCCCCAATCACGGCGAAAATTATAATATACGAATCAAAATATCTGCGGAATTCCAAGGAAAAAACTATCGCTTTTGGAAACGTCCATGCTTGGCTATTGCAAGACTGGTGTTCGAGTCACCTTCAAGCTAAACTGAACAAAGAAATTGATTTCTTACAAAGAAGTAAACAGTACTTTAGTAATTGAATTATTAAGGTAACGTCCTTGTCATTATTACTATTTCACCTTTTCATGTGAAATTAGATTAAAAAAAAAAGGAGGGATGACTAATTTCCACGTTAAGGGATATAAATAAATCAATTAAAAGCAGGTCGTAAATGTAGATATAAAATCAACATTTAAAGTGTTAAAGATATGACAAATAAATCACTATTTTAAGTTTAAAAGATACAAACATATAATGACAACTATACTATCAAGGTCATAAACTAGAATATGACAAGATTGAACACATTTATGTAAAATGTGCTTAATTTTACAGGGTGAGTGGAGAGAATAATAATAATAATAATAATAATAATAATAATAATAATAATAATAATAATAATAATAATAATAATAATAATAATAAAATTCTACCACAAAATGGAATCGACCCAGCACTTCAATTATTACTATCGTCGATTTTCATGCCAATAATAATTAATAGAATTAGTAAGAAACATTTCTACTTAGATTTTCCATTAAAGAAAAACATTTCTTTCACAACGCTCACCATCGCAGACGAAATACTGAGAGGAACAGTACCCTGGAAAAAAAAAATTACGAATTCTTCGCTCCTCTCGTAACTTTTGAAACTACGACGCTACCCGAAAGGAAAACTTTCTGACACCAATTAAGGCTGTTTTTAGAAGGGGTAGAGAAAGGAGAAAGCAACGCACAGAGCTCGGAACTTACTATGGCCTTAATAGGAGGAAACCAATTAAGGCCATTTTTTTCATCAACAAGAAACTCAATCTGAATCTATTTTTCAGTAAATGATTTCAATGTACATAAATAATTGAAAAGACATTCCCGTAGTCAGAAACGCCTTTTTATTTCGACATGTCACTATCAATTTACACACTGACTTTTAAATAAACTCAAAATGTATTGACGTAAAATGTGAAGAAATGAACTCTCTCTCTCTCTCTCTCTCTCTCTCTCTCTCTCTCTCTCCCTCTCTCTCTCTCTCTCTCTCTCTCTCTCTCTCTCTCTCAAAAATATATTTGTCCTCTCGTGGTTGTACCAAGGCTTCATTTCAATCAAGAAAGAATTGTCTGCACACCGGGGTCTCACATCCCGACTTTACTTATATTGCTAGATTTGTTCTATTTCTTACTCAAGGGAGAGAAGTCAATTAAATCATTCTTTATCTGGCTATTTCTTTAATAAATGAGAGAGCAACACCTGCCTTTCATCATATCTAGATATGAAAAACTTTCAATTAAAACTAATAATCTAGATATATATATATATATATATATATATATATATATATATATATATATATATGTATATATATATACATATATATATATATATATATATTTTATATATATATATATATATATATATATGAATAATATCAGAAATATCTTGTAACCTGTCGGTTAATAATAGCATTAGAATATATATAAGCACAGAAGATTGTAATTTAGTACACAGGGTTCAATTAAAAATACCAATGATATATATATATATATATATATACATACATATATATATATATATATATGTATATATATATGTATATATGTATATATGTATTTATATATATATATTTATATAGACTTATATATATATATACATATATGTATGTATATATATAAATATATATGTGTAAACAAATGTATATTTATATCCACACACACGCACACACACATATATACATACACACATATATATATATATATATATATACGGGAGATCAAAAGATGATGTATTTAAAATGTAGTTGATTGTCTGAATATGTATATGAATTTTTTTTTCGAGATTTTTGTGGCACTGATTTGCATGTAAATTAACATTCGTGATAACGGAGCAACAAAAACAACTTTTATCATTAACAGTACCATCCATAATCCAAAGCAATAAATTCAAAATGATAAGTTAAACTGAACGTATTCATTTAAAGTATATTCATATCTTATTTTCGTGGGTGAAGAATCTGACCCCCGGGTTGAAGGAATGTGAAAAAATTGGCAATTGTTTAGAATGTATCTTTAAGACATTGCATATTAAACTATCTATCTATCTATCTATCTATCTATATATATATATATATATATATATATGTATATCTTTTCCACCTTCCAAGATAAAACAAAAATGTCTCTTTGAAAATCTCTTAGATTTACTGACAAGGTGTAAAAAAAGAAAAACCATATCTATACAAATCCCAAAAATGAAGACGAAAACCTTGAAGCAACTTTAAAATCCCAAGCAAAAGAAAATAATAAACCCACTTCAGAATCTTAATGAAGGAAAATCCAAAAGCCATTAGAAAACAGCTCTGAAAAACAAATAAGAAACTCCTGTCCGGAAGCTAATCTGAATTCACAAAGGAGACGATTTGACAACTTTACCGCAACTTCCTTGAAAACATCATCTTCAACTATTTACAATCCCTGAAACCATCAGCTCTGATTTCCAATGATCAACGAAGCCACACTTTTGATCTCCGGAAAAGAATAAAGAAAGGACAAAGGTTCCCGAGGTCTTCGAGTTTGATTTTCTTTTAGAATCTATAAAAGGAAAGAGACTCCTATAAAGGAGCAAAAATATCCAAAGCACTTCAATCACTTTCTGGAAGTTTTTCGTCCTTAAGAAGACACATCCTTTTGTTTTTAAGCTATTTCCCAGGAACTTGAAACCGCTTCACATGCTTAGAAGCTTTAAAAAACAAAACAAACGACAACTTAAGGAAGAAAAACAATATTAATTATGATGACATCTGGGGCATTATACAATAGACAAAGAAAATAGATTAGGCAAAGTGAAAAGGAACCGAAAATTAAAACTAAACAAATAAAAAAGTATAACTCCCGTCAAACTACATATTTTCCTTTATCGATTATCAAAGTTGTAGGAAATGTTTTTATGTTGAACAGGCTGACATAAATCTTGTTATACTTTATATATGAATTATCTGTTTTAATGTTGCTAATGTTTTTTTTATATTGAAAACATTCAATTTTCCATTACCTCTTATTTCGTTTATTTATTTCCTTGTTTCCCTTCCTCACTGGGCTACTTTTCCGTGTTGGAGCCCTTACGCTTGTAGCATCTTGCCTTTCCAACTAAGGTTGTAGTTTGGCTAATAATAATAATAACAATAATAATAATAATAATAATAATAATAATACCCTTTTAATTAATTTCTTCTCCTTCTCTATACACTCGTGTGCACTCACTTGCATATTAAATCCCATTCATTTGAATCCCTGCTATTGCTGCTTCCCTACCTTCATTTTCCAGCTTTCATATTTCCCTTCATCAAATATACCCATCATCTCTTCCTCTTATTATGTTATCTCTGCAATATCGCACTCCTTTCATGCCATCATCAACCATTTCAATCATACCTATCTTTATTATCCATTATCACCATCGCTTCCCTCTTTATATATCGATTCCAACTTCAGCTCTGCAATCTTTAGAGAGAATTAAAAAGAGAGATTCTTCAAGGAGAGATGTTTGGAGAACATGAGTAGGAAGGCCAAGCAATGGAGCTAAAGAGCAAAGGGAAGGGACAGTGATACAGCAGTAGCTAGCAGCACAATGCCCAAGAGACTGACCATACATATATATACTGTATACTGTATATATATATATATATATATATAATATGAACAGCATTCAAGGCACCTCCCACCAAAGCTAGGACCAGGAACGATCAGACAATGGCTGCTGATGACTTAGAAGTTAGACCTATAAGCTCCCTCAAACTTCCTTTTTTTTTTTTAGCTTACAAGGATGGTGCAATTGCAGACACTGCAAGAAACTATCGAGCTTGATCAGGACTCGAAACCCAAACCGACAGAACGCCAGGCAGAGAGGTTGAAATAGGTCCCCACAAACCTAATTATATGAGGGAAATATAAGGAGGGTTGCGACAGGAAAACATGGGAAGGAATAAGGTATACTGCAGACGGTTTAGGAAGAGGGTTTATAGAGATATAGTGAAAATATCATTGAACAGGAGGTAAAGACAATGGTGAAACCCAGACGCGCTTCTCATTTATCTTTCTTTTTGGGCAGTTGGAATTTTAAGCTCATATATCATGTTGCTAGACGAAGTTTTTTTTGGGGGAGGAGGGGATTAGAAATTGGTGCAAATGAGTCTTAATTGAGTTTTAATTGAGAAACAAAATTCAAAATGTACCATATATGCATATTTCGAAAAAGAAAAACGTCAAAACATCCACGAATTATTCAGTGTGATTAATTTTCCCTTCTCTTCTCAGACTAAGTAATTATCAAGCTTAAAAACAAATAATCCAGAGGCCTCGGTAAACCTGAACTTTGGACACCCCATTATCATATCACTGAATAAACACCTTGTGTGACATTTCTTCCGGAATCTGCATCACAAAGCGGCCTTTCAACATCCTCTTCCACTTTCCAAATATCTGAATTTCATGATATGAATTACAAAGATGTTAGTTGTTAATTATGAATCCCTATCGACAGTTCTATTCATAAGATACGTCATGTTTATGGGCAGCGAAGCAAAGAGATGAATAAACTGCAAGCTGTCTGAGAATGAATAGAGGAGAGTTTTATTCCAGCAGTGACCAAGATGTGGAATGATCTTCCTAATCGGGTAGTTGAATCGGTAGAACTTCAAAAGCTCAAACTTGTAGTAAATGTTTTTATGTGGAAAAGGCTGATATAAGACTCTTTATATAGCATATATATGAAAGATTTATCTTAATGTTTTTACATTTCTTAAAATATTTTATTTTAATTGTTAATTGCCTCTCACATAGTTTATTTATTTCCTTTCCTCAAGGGGCTATTTTTCCCTGTTGGAGTCATTGGGCTTATAGCATACTGCTTTTTCAACTAGGGTTATATCTCAGCTAATAATAATAATAATAATAATAATAATAATAATAATAATAATAATAATAATAATAATAAAGGAAAATATGCAAAAAATAAGATAAAGAAACAGAAAAGGCTAACTTGAAAAAAAGTAACTGACCAAAAGACCGAAGCCAATGGAGGCACTTTAACTGACCCTCTTAAACTCTCGACAGTCACTTTCTCAAATTATTTTAAAACCTATATCAATTCCTTGCAATCAAACGTCAAAAGTCTCGGCTCTTCTTTTCTATCTTCCACATTCAGCAAATCTTCAAAATACTCACAGAAGACAGCATCTCCTAACATGTACCATTCACTTCGAGTAACTATTCATTTTCTGATACTTCCAAACAAACTCTCTCTAATGCTTTCCTTTAAATGTTTAAAGGCCACTCGTGAATGACACAGATAAGAGACAGTGACATTGCCCTATCAATGTCCTAGAGACTGACCATATATATAAATGATCAGCGTCCAAGCACCCTCTCTACCCAAGCTAGAACCAAGGAGGGACAGGCATTGGCTGCTGATGGCTCAGCAGATAGACCTATAGGCTCCCCCATCCTTAGCTCACAAAGATGGTGAGGTTGCAGCAACCAAAGGAACTAACGAGCTTGAACCGGACTCGAACCCCACTCTAGCGATCATCAGGCAAGAACGTTACCAACGGGCTACCAGAACCCTTTATGCAATAGAATTACTTGTTGCACTACCTTACTCACCCTTTTCTATTCTACCCCTGAAAGGAATTACTTAAATAAATCAAGTTGATGATTAGACTTTCGAAAAATTGCCTGTAAGAATTCAATGCACAATTAATGGAAAAATGCTCTCTCTCTCTCTCTCTCTCTCTCTCTCTCTCTCTCTCTCTCTCTCGACAGAGCAGGGGTCGAAGATTTACTGCAGCAATGCCCGATATCCAAAATGCCTTGCTTTTTCTGTTTGGTAAGCAAGAGAGAGAGAGAGAGAGAGAGAGAGAGAGAGAGAGACGTCTAGACAAACAGTTCGTGGGCCAATACCTTTAACCTTTATGGTATGTTCATCTATTATTTCTTCAATTGTCACCGGGGTCTTTGTTTCCAAACTTACCACCAGCATGGTGTCTTCGGGGTTCTTACACTTTTACATTCTTTAAGGGATACGAGACGGAATTTATTAGACTAGGAAGTGTGCTGTAGTTTAAGTAGACTGCTAATGTCAATGGAGTTTCTGAAATTCCGAAAACGCAGAACTTTTAATAGAAACAAGATTCGACATATATGCGAAAATGTAAATCGTATGAAAATAAAAACATCGATTGCAAGTCATCAAAAATATTTAAAATCATTTAGATAATTACATGCTCAATAATTTAAAACACTTAACAAATTCGAAACATTACAGATTTAAACCCTTTTTAAATCTGTTAGGAAATTTAAATATTCCTAAACATAAAAAACTTCAACAAAATTTTAAAACCCCAACAGGGATTGTGGTGGCCGATGTGGTAACGTACCTGACTGGTGAACGCCAGACTAGGGTTTGAGTCCCGCTCAACCATAGTGAGCGGTATTCATAAAGAAAAGGATATGCTTATACTTGCAAAATATGAAGGAAATCCTTCTAATTGTATTCATAAACATTTCAAGCAAAAGCTTCTACTTTTAGAGCAAAAGCATATCCTTATAATCACATAAAAGTAAATGGATATACATAAAAAAGACCCTTTACTTCATATAAAGAGCATATGCTTCGAAAAAAAAAACTGAGTCTGGTCAGTAGCAGACTGCAGTTCCAAGAGAAAGGTTGTTCTGTCCGATTCTCAGCAGGATGGCAGATTTTGTGGATGTGAGGCATGTTACACAATACATGCCCCATTTACCAACACTTGATCGTGATTTCAAGATGTTATTCCGTTTTGAAGAACAAAATGTACAGTGGCTTCCGGACAGATATCTTGTCCACACCTGGAATCTCGATGAAATATCAAGGTTAAGCCATAACTTGGTGATATGCATTTTACATTTGCTTTTGCATGTATAAACAGTTGGGAGAATACGAAGGCTGCTGTATTTAGGGATGTATGTATGTACAAACAGTATACTGTGTATGTATATATGTATGTAAGTATGTATGTATGTATATTTATACAGTATATATATATATATATATATATGTGTGTGTGTGTGTGTGTGTGTACAGTACATGCAAATATACTGTATTTATATATAAATATAGTTTATATATATATATATATATATACAGTATACTGTATATATATGAATATATATATATATATATATATGTATATATATATATATATATATACAGTATACTGTATATATATGAATATATATATATATATATATATATATATATATATATATATATTACATATATATATATATATATATATATTATATATTTATGTACATGTATGTATATATTATATACGTATTTGTATGTATATATGTCTGTGTATATATACGTATATACAATACATACATCGTATAAATATACATATATACACAGAATATTCATATACTGCAAAAGCTTATATACATGCATGTATATACACATATATAAACTATATATATATATATATATATGTGTGTGTGTGTGTGTGTATATATAAATATATATATATATATATATATGTATGTGTATATATATAAATATATATATATATATATATATATCGATTCGTACCAGAAATAGGTTGTTCTAAATCCCAAACCTAAAATAATTCAGCTGAAATCAACTATTTCAATTCGGTTTACTTTAAACCTCAATTACCCTTCGCCCTATCTTAAAGTTTCCTTCAAACTGCAAAGTTGAGCGTTTAGCGTCTTCAAAACTTTTCAACTCAAATCCATAATTCAAATCACGTAGTTTATTATTATTATTATTACTATTATTATTGTTGTTGTTGTTATAAAACAAGAATGGAATTTTTAGCGAGTCCTAAAAGAATTCGGAAGAAAATCTTCTCAGATTTCCAAATGGCTTTAGAAGAAATAGCCATAGACTTAGCATGGAATTCTGAATGCCTCCAGAACGGAATCTCAGAACGGTATTGGAAGAAAACTTTCCCGGATTGCCAAATGGCTTCAGAAAAAAGCCATAGACTTAGCATGGAATTCTGAATGCCTCCAGAATGGAATCTCAGAACGGTTTCGGAAGAAAACTTTCCCGAATTTCCAAAAGTCTTCAAAGGACATAACCGTATACTTAACGTGGATTTCTGAATGACTCCAGAACTGAAATCTCCAGGAGCAGTCCTGAACAACTCCTCCCCTAGCTTCAAATGACTTCTGAAGACCTGATCTTCATTTTTTCAAACGTAGCCTGCAACACCTCACATGATCTGTATGTTAGCTGTCGAAATCTAACCAAGGAATTGCTCGTCAATGGGAGTAAGAGGAAATTAGTTGATGACTGGGAGAAGGATTTCACTTAACTCACAGAGATCGCGTTCTGGCGGAATAGGAAGCTGTCGGTAAGAATTATGTGTTACGTCTTCGGAACACCATTAACTACAGATGGTTTTGGTTGCTGCCGAAGTTGCCGATCGTTCGTTTTATATCGACCGACCTATAGAAAGACACGGGATCTTCTGTTGGCAGCTGAACTTTGAAGATCATAATGTATGCACCTTGAAGAATCCTTTGCTTGGGCTTTTGCAACGATGTCTTATTAAAAGAGACTCTTGGAAAAAGTACGGGGCTTTGTATGGGTGCAAAAACGGATTGCTGGGAATGAGGATGGAGGCAGAATGGTTCAACTGAACGGTGAGTGACGTGTAGTTCTTCAACAGGATTGTCCCAAAATTGGACATATCCAGACGACATGGGTAAATATATCATGTTGCTCGTCATTTACTTTGGCATGATAGTGTATGCGGAGAAATCGATAGTATTCATCTCTTTACTCACTGCTCAGATAGGTGAAGAATAAATGCCTTCGATTTCCCTGAGGAATCTGACGAAGTGAAGACTCGCGGCACTGAAATCTCTTTTGAAATCAAGAAGGACACTGACGAACTAAGGAAAAGAGACAATGAAATCTCGAAAGACACAGATAATCTAATGAAAGAAGATCTTCATAACTAGAAGACAGGAGAATCAGCGAAGAGGAGCCTCTAATGCCAGAGGTAAGACCCCTAAAAATAGAGAGCCTCTAATGCTAGAAGTAAGGCACCTCAAAATATAGATCGAAGACCCTCTAATGCTAGAATTAAGGCACCTTAAAATATAGATCGAAGACCCTCTAATGCTAACATTATGGAACCTAGAAATATATGTCAAAGAACTTCTAATGCTAGAAGTGTGGGAGCTAAAGAGAGAGGTCAAAGAACCTAATGTTAGAGGTGTGGGAGCTATAAAGAGGTGTCAAAGAACTTCTAATGCTTGAGGTAAGGGAGCTGAAAAGAGGTCAAAGAACTTCTAATGCTAGAGGTGTGGGAGCTAAAAAGAAGTCAAAGAACTTCTAATGCTAGACGATTGGGAGCTCAAAAAGAGGTCAAAGAACTTCTAATGCTAGACGTGTGGGAACTAAAAAGGGGTCAAAGAACTTCTAATGCTAGAGGTGTGGGATCTAAAAAGAAGTCAAAGAACTTCTAATGCTAGAGGTGTGGGAGCTAAAAAGAGGTCAAAGAACTTCTAATGCTAGAGGTGTGGGAACTAAAAAGAGGTCAAAGAACTTAAAATGCTAGAGGTGTGGGAGCTAAAAAGAGGTCATAGAACTTCTAATGCTAGACGAGTGGGAGCTAAAAAGAGGTCAAAGAACTTCTAATGCTAGAGATGTGGGAGCTAAAAAAAGGTCAAAGAACTTATAATGCAAGGGGTGGGGGAGCTAAAAAAAAAAAAAGGTCAAAGAACCTCTAATGCAAGAGGTGTGGGATCTAAAAAGAAGTCAAAGAACTTCTAATGCTAGAGGTGTGGGAGCTAAAAAGAAGTCAAAGAACTTCTAATGCTAGAGGTGTGGGAGCTAAAAAGAAAGTCAAAGAACTTCTAATGTTAGAGGTGTGGGAGCTAAAAAGAGGTCAAAGAACTTATAATGCTAGAGGTGTGAGAGCTAAAAAGAAGTCAAAGAACTTCTAATGCTAGAGGTGAGGGAGCTAAAAAGATGTCAAAGAACCTCTAATGCTAGAGGTGTGGGAGCTAAAAAGAAGTCAAAGAACTTCTAAAGCTAGAGGTGTGGGAGCTAAAAAGAAGTCAAAGAACTTCTAATGCTAGAGGTGTGGGAGCTAAAAAGAGGTCAAAGAACTTATAATACTAGAGGTGTGGGAGCTAAAAAGAAGTCAAAGAACTTCTAATGCTAGAGGTGTGGGAGCTAAAAAGATGTCAACGAACCTCTAATGCTAGAGGTGTGGGAGCTAAAATGAAGTCAAAGAACTTCTAATGCTAGAGGTGTGGGAGCTAAAAAGAAGTCAAAGAACCTCTAATGGTAGAGGTGTGGGAGCTAAAAAGAAGTCAAAGAACTTCTAATGCTAGAGGTGTGGGAGCTAAAAAGGAGTCAAAGAACTTCTTATGCAAGGGGTGTGGGAGCTAAAAAGAGGTCAAAGAACTTTTAATGCTAGAGGTGTGGGAGTTAAAAAAAAAAGGTCAAAGAACCTCTAATGCTAGAGGTTTGGGAGCTAAAGAGAGGTCAAAGATCTTCTAATGCAAGGGGTGTGGGAGCTAAAAAGAGGTCAAAGAACTTCTAATGCAAGGGGTGTGGGAGCTAAAAAGAAGTCAAAGAACTTCTAATGCAAGGGGTGTGGGAGCTGAAAAGAGGTCAAAGAACTTCTAATGCAAGGGGTGTGGGAGCTAAAAAGAGGTCAAAGAACTTCTAATGCAAGGGGTGGGGGAGCTAAAAAGAGGTCAAGGAACTTCTAATGCAAGGGGTGGGGGAGCTAAAAAAAAACGTCAAAGAACTTCTAATGCAAGGGGTGGGGGAGCTAAAAAGAGGTCAAAGAACTTCTAATGCAAGGGGTGGGGGAGCTAAAAAGAGGTCAAAGAACTTCTAATGCAAGGGGTGGGCGAGCTATAATGAGGTCAAAGAACTTCTATTGCCAAGGGGTGGGGGAGCTAAAAAGAGGTCAAAGAACTTCTAATGCAAGGGGTGAGAGAGCTAAAAAGAGGTCAAAGAACTTCGTATGCAAGGGGTGTGGGAGCTAAAAAGAGATCACAGAACTTCTAATGCTAGAGGTGTGGGCGCTAAAAAGAGGTCAAAGAAATTCTAATGCTAGAAGTGTGGGAGCTAAAAAGAGGTCAAAGAACCTCTAATGCTCGAGGAGTGGGAACTAAAAAGAGGTCAAAGAACTTTTAATGCTAGAGGTGTCGGAGCTAAGAAGAGGTCAAAGAACCTCTAATGCTAGAGGTGTGGGAGCTAAAAAGAGATCAAAGATCTTCTAATGCAAAGGGTGTAGGAGCTAAAAAGAGGTCAAAGAACTTCTATTGCAAGGGGTGGGGGAGCTAAAAAGAAGTCAAAGAATTTCTAATGCAAGGGGTGTGGGAGCTAGAAAGAAGTCAAAGAACATCTAATGCTAGAGGTGTGGGAGCTAAAAAGAAGTCAAAGAACTTCTAATGCTAGAGGTGTGGGAGCTAAAAAGAGGTCAAAGAACTTCTAATGCTAGAGGTGTGGGAACTAAAAAGAGGTCAAAGAACTTCTAATGCTAGAGGTGTCGGAGCTAAAAAGAGGTCAAAGAACTTATAATGCTAGAGGTGTGGGAGCTAAAAAGAGGTCAAAGAACTTCTAATGCTAGAGATGTGGGAGCTTAAAAAAGGTCAAAGAACTTATAATGCTAGAGGTGTGGGAGCTAAAAAGAGGTCAAAGAACTTATAATGCTAGAGGTGTGGGAGCTAAAAAGAGGTCAAAGAACTTCTAATGCTAGAGGTGTGGGAGCTAAAAAGAAGTCAAAGAACTTCTAATACTAGAGGTGTGGGAGCTAAAAAGATGTCAAAGAACCTTTAATGCTAGAGGAGTGGGAGCTAAAAAGAAGTCAAAGAACTTCTAATGCTAGAGGTGTGGGTGCTAAAAAGATGTCAAAGAACCTTTAATGCTAGAGGAGTGGGAGCTAAAAAGAAGTCAAAGAACTTCTAATGCTAGAGGTGTGGGAGCTAAAAAGAAGTCAAAGAACTTTTAATGCTAGAGGTGTGGGAGCTAAAAAGAAGTCATAGAACTTCTAATGCTAGAGGTGTGGGAGCTAAAAAGAAGTCAAAGAACTTCTAATGCTAGAGGTGTGGGAGCTAAAAAGAGGTCAAAGAACTTATAATGCTAGAGGTGTGGGAACTAAAAAGAGGTCAAAGAACTTCTAATGCTAGAGGTGTGGGAGCTAAAAAGAGGTCAAAGAACTTATAATGCTAGAGGTGTGGGAGCTAAAAATAAGTCAAAGAACTTCTAATGCTAGAGATGTGGGAGCTAAAAAAAGGTCAAAGAACTTATAATGCTAGAGGTGTGGGAGCTAAAAAGAAGCCAAAGAACTTCTAATGCTAGAGGTGTGGGAGCTAAAAAGAGGTCAAAGAACTTCTAATGCTAGAGGTGTGGGAGCTAAAAAGAAGTCAAAGAACTTTTAATGCTAGAGGTGTGGGAGCTAAAAAGAGGTCAAAGAACTTATAATGCTAGAGGTGTGGGAGCTAAAAAGAAGTCAAAGAACTTCTAATGCTAGAGGTGTGGGAGCTAAAAAGAAGTCAAAGAACCTCTAATGCTAGAGGTGTGGGAGCTAAAAAAAAGTCAAAGAACTTCTAATGCTAGAGGTGTGGGAGCTAAAAAGAAGTCAAAGAACTTCTTATGCAAGGGGTGTGGGAGCTAAAAAGAGGTCAAAGAACTTTTAATGCTAGAGGTGTGGGAGCTAAAAAAAAAGGTCAAAGAACCTCTAATGCTAGAGGTGTGGGAGCTAAAGAGAGGTCAAAGATCTTCTAATGCAAGGGGTGTAGGAGCTAAAAAGAGGTCAAAGAACTTCTAATGCAAGGGGTGTGGGAGCTAAAAAGAGGTCAAAGAACCTCTAATGCTAGAGGTGTGGGAACTAAAAACAGGTCAAAGAACTTCTAATGCTAGAGGTGTGGGAGCTAAAAAGAGGTCAAAGAACTTATAATGCTAGAGGTGTGGGAGCTAAAAAGAAGTCAAAGAACTTCTAATGCTAAAGGTGTGGGAGCTAAAAAGAGGTCAAAGAACTTCTAATGCTAGAGGTGTGGGAGCTAAAAAGAGGTCAAAGAACTTCTAATGCTAGAGGTGTGGGAGCTAAAAAGATGTCAAAGAACCTCTAATGCTAGAGGAGTGGGAGCTAAAAAGAAGTCAAAGAACTTCTAATGCTAGAGGTGTGGGAGCTAAAAAGAAGTCAAAGAACTTCTTATGCTAGAGGTGTGGGAGCTAAAAAGATGTCAAAGAACCTCTAATGCTAGAGGTGTGGGAGCTAAAAAGAAGTCAAAGAACTTCTAATGCTAAAGGTGTGGGAGCTAAAAAGAAGTCAAAGAACTTCTAATGCTAGAGGTGTGGGAGCTAAAAAGATGTCAAAGAACCTCTAATGCTAGAGGTGTGGGAGCTAAAAAGAAGTCAAAGAACTTCTAATGCTAAAGGTGTGGGAGCTAAAAAGAAGTCAAAGAACTTCTTATGCAAGGGGTGTGGGAGCTAAAAAGAGGTCAAAGAACTTTTAATGCTAGAGGTGTGGGAGCTAAAAAAAGGTCAAAGAACCCCTAATGCTAGAGGTGTGGGAGCTAAAGAGAGGTCAAAGATCTTCTAATGCAAGGGGTGTAGGAGCTAAAAAGAGGTCAAAGAACTTCTAATGCAAGGGGTGTGGGAGGTAAAAAGAGGTCAAAGAACTTCTAATGCAAGGGGTGTGGGAGGTAAAAAGAGGTCAAAGAACTTCTAATGCAAGGGGTGTGGGAGCTAAAAAGAGGTCAAAGAACTTCTAATGCAAGGGCTGTGGGAGCTAAAAAGAGGTCAAAGAACTTCTAATTCAATGGGTGGGGGAGCTAAAAAGAGGTCAAAGAACTTCTAATGTAAGGGTGGGGGATATATGTTGCCTGCGAGGCTTTGGGGAAGGCGCGGCGGCGTCTGTGTTCTTTCTGATGCGTAAACTTAATTAAATACAAGAAAAAACAGGGCATTAAATACGTATTATAAATATTAAACTCTTTCATATTTTGACAGCACAAATGAAATCTTACAAGTTCCAACATGTAACTAAGCGCTCCCGAAACACGAGTCAACCTTTTACTTCTGCTTGGAGGATATCGTCGCAAGTAAAAGGTAGAAGTACAAGGTAATTCTCTGAAGCAAAAGGTAAAAGTATAAGCAAATCTTTCTTTCCATATTCATAATGATTACCTTAAGGTAAAAGTATAAGCAAATCTTTCTTTCCATATTCATAATGATTACCTTAAGGTAAAAGTATAAGCAAATCTTTCTTTCCGTATTCATAATGATTACCTTATGCTTACAAGGATATCCTTCATTTTTATGAATACCTCCCAGTGTCTTTGGTCGCTGCAACCTTCATCATCCTTGTGAACTAAGGATGGGGGATTTGGGGGAAACTACAAGTCTATCTGCTGAGTCATCAGCAGCCATTGCCTTGCCCTCCTTCCTTGGTCCTAACTTGGGTGGAGAGGGGGCTTGGTGTCTCTGGGGCATTGTCCTGCTTGATAGGGCAATGACATTGTCCCTTGCCTCTGCCATTCATGAGTGGCCTTTAAACCTTTAAATCTTTAAAAAGTAAATCAGCTTCAAGAATCACTAACGTAAAACTAGTTACAAGAAAAACAACAACAAAGATGACACCAGACAAAGAGTCAGCGGCGTGATTACAGCAGTATTTGGGACGTCGTAGTTCAACTGGGCCAGGAGAAACGCTCAGATGACCTGCCTTGGCATTATTAATGCCTTGATAACCGTCTGACATTGACCTGATCTCTTGCGAACGTCCTCCTCTTTAATCTCGTTCTTCAAATCGAGACTGAGTTTCCTCATTCCCTGTGACGCGGGATCGCTGCCCGAAACTTGTGTCTAGCCGTTGTGCAGTATGTTGGTAGAGGTAATGAGTTACAAATATGAAGAAGTCGGCAGAATAAATAACTTAGAACAAGATGGAGTTGCGCTGTTACAATGATTGCGTCAACACTAGCGAGGTTACGTTAGACGTAATATGCCATTTGCTGGTGTTTACTGAGAAAATATAAGACTCGGACAAGATGGAAACTCCCAAGGAGCAGATACTGAAGACTCGCCTAGCCGTAGAGAGAGAGAGAGAGAGAGAGAGAGAGAGAGAGAGAGACCGGACCTACTGTAGAACAATAATCGCCGAAGGCAATTGAATCATATCAATGAAATTGGAAGAATCGGTTATGAACAGGTGTTTCTAAGCGCTTTGGAACGTTTGATTCTCATCTTGCTATGATTGTCTTGCAGTAATTTATTCTATTCCCCTAGGGTTCTTTCTTCCTAACTGGTACTTTGCTGTTTTTCCTATGAAAAAGACCCTGTGCCGTCCTCTGATTTTCCACTTGGGGTCGCAGTAATGATAATAAATATAAGAATAAAATCCCTTTTACATTTGTTTTACGAAATCAGCATGCTCTCCATTGCAAGCTTATTACTCCCCCCTCATTTTGACATCGTACCAACACCATATGTCTAAATATTACAATTAGTTAGCAAAAGAAGAGGATATAAACCTAAAAACTAAAATAATGAATTTCTCTCTCTCTCTCTCTCTCTCTCTCTCTCTCTCTCTCTCTCTCTCGTTGAAGATACCTGTCACTAAGCAGCCACGAGGCAATACAAATGGGCCAACATTTGCAATTAAGGGTTAAGGCCGCTCTAACATAAGCAATGGTATCCCTGAGAAACATTTAAACTACTACAAGGATGTTAATAAAGCATGTCTGTTCTAGAATAAAACTACCAGCTTTCTGAAATTATTAATTTTGTTTGTATTTATTTATGTTTATTTAATTTATGTATTTTGTATCCCTAAGACAAAAAATCAGGTTAACATATACTTGGCCATGAATTCATATATATATATATATATATATATTTGTGTGTGTGTGTGTGTGTAATATATATATATATATGTGTGTGTGTGTGTGTGTAATATATATATATATATATATATACATATATATATATATATATATATCTCTATATATATGTAATATATATATATATATATATATACATATATGTAATATATATATATATATATATATGTGTGTATATATATATATATATATAAATAAAATGGAACAAATTTTATATTTACAAAATGTTTCAAAATTGAGGTTTTATGCCCCTCGGAAGTGTCTTCGCATGAGAGAGAGAGAGGAGAGAGAGAGAGAGAGAGAGAGAGCTATCACTAAGACAAATAGGAAGTTATAGACAGGTACGAGAACAAAAGTCGAGTAATAATAATAATAATAATAATCATAATAATAATAATAATAATATTAACCGAAAAAACACTGTTGACAGTCAATTTAACTTAATCATCCTTATTGACAATACCAATCCCGACCCCTTCCCCCTATTTCAGGGCTCTGCAAGTCTAATTAAGTCATGAATGAAGCAAAAGAGTTTTTAATTAGTGCGTTCAATAACCTCACATCCATTGCATCACGGTTGCGTTGGTTAGACAGCAAAACGTTTATAACATTTTTATAAAAGTATGATGGTGGTAATATTGGAGTTATTCTACCCTTTTTCTAATTTTTTTTTTTGAGGGGGGTCATATGCTATTGCTTAAGTTACGACAACGAAAAATAAGGCCATAATACATAAGCAATCTCTCTCTCTCTCTCTCTCTCTCTCTCTCTCTCTCTCTCTCTCAACAGGAACCACCCTTTAGCTATGGGCGTGGCTATCCTACATTAGTCAAGATATAGGAAATATTTGTCACATCATTTCAAACATAATCTAACAGGAGAGTAATCACTTTTGCCTTTAGATATCAATTATTTTTGTTGCTCATACCATGAAATACATACACACACTGTCTACATAAATATGTGTATAAATATATACGATATATATATATATATATATATACACACACATAAATATATGGATATCTATACATATATACATACACACATAAATATATGCATATATACATATATACATACATACATACATATATATATATATATATATACTATCTGGAACCCTTTGTTTAACCCAAAAGAAAAATATTTATATTGTCCAGGCATAAGAATAGCCCCACCTCCTACTTGAGAGAGAGAGAGAGAGAGAGAGAGAGAGAGAGAGAGAGAGTCATTACATCAACCAGAGTATATCCTCAATACTTTGATACCGCTATTAATTTAGAACCGTTTGACTAGCCGTCAAGCAATAAATGTGAGATAACTGAACACACTAATTAAAAACTCTTTTACTTCATCCATGGCCTGATTACACCGGCCGAGTTATAATACGGGTTCTGGAGGGTGGTGTCAATATGGACAGTTAAATTGGAGTTTTCAGTTTTATCTATTTTTCTACATTTTCTTCTTTCCGTACTGCCTTCTCGGATCGTGAACACACTCTCTCTCTCTCTCTCTCTCTCTCTCTCTCTCTCTCTCTCTCTCTCTCTCTCTCTCAGAATTATATATAACAGAAGATATTGAACAATCCTCCGGGTCGCCTTGGTGACCGCTGAGGTAGCGGCAGTAGGGGATTCAGCATATGAAGCTTCATAGTGGTGGATAACGGAAGAGGGTGGTCTGGGACACCCTAGCAGTACCAACCAAACTTGGCTGAATCCTTCGTCAGGACGGAGGAACGAAGATAAGAAAATCCCCCTTTATTCTTTTTCATGTTGACTACCCGCAAAAATTGGGAGAAGTGCCATGGTAGATATATAGATAGAAAACAAAGAGATTCACAATCACCATGGGTACTTCACAGGACATTTCAAGTTATTCGCTAAAATCATAACATGTCTGATATCCATCGACAGAAATCCTTAAGATCTAAAGTTTAACTCAAGCCCATATCTTGATACCACCCCCACATCTACTACATCTGATCCTACTTTCTCCTTAAGATTCTTGTATTACAATACCAAACTCCCGGCGCAGGTTCTCTGCAAATCATTGGCAACAGACTAACGGAACCTTTCGTTTCTTTTCCCCGTCTGTTTGCTCTACGTGATCTGCATTCTTTAGCGAAAGGCCTTTAAATTAGACCATGGTTCTAATTGGACTGAGTGTGTCGCAACAGGGATCAGCTTTAATTCTGGTTTTGACGATTATAATTTCCCTATTTATGGAATCTTTGCTGGAGGAGAGAGAGAGAGAGAGAGAGAGAGAGAGAGAGAGAGAGAGAGAGAGAGAGAGAGAGAGAGAGAGAGAGAGAGACCACAAAATTATATCACTTCGTAACAATCTCATTTAGCATTAATATTAAAAAAAATTATTATTTGTTTCTAAAACATATACCATTAATGAATAATCAAAAACATTGATTAAAAACCTTTTCAATCTTATTAAGCCCCTATCTTTCATAAAAGTATCCATACTATCCCACCAGACTACCAGGAACCTTCCAGCACCATCAGGAGGTAGGACGGGGGTTGGGGGGGGGGGAGAGCACGATCTCTAAAACCTAATGTCTGTCGAAGACCTGGAGAAGGTTCGTCCATAACCATTATTTGTTGAACATTATTTTACTCATATTCCTTTTCAGTCCTATATTTACTCATATTCATTTTCAGTCCTAAATTTACTCATATTTATTTTCAGTCCTATATTTATTCATTCTAATTTTCAGTCTTATATTTCGGCTTTCTTTATCATATTTTGTAATTCCTCCCACGATTCACTAAACCGAACTATGTCATCTGTCTAAGACCGCAAAATATAAATGTCTTACTATGAACTAAATGGGGAAAAAGGGAAGGATAACAGAAATGAGAAATCGGAACCAGCCTGGTATCGGCTTGCAGTTATTTAAGCATCGGGTGGTCCTTATTGGAATTAGGGGAATGGCCTTCACTGGACCACAACGCTATTGATGCTTTCCCCACAGCGGACCCAATACCCAAAGAATACCATTTCTGTTCCCTTAGACTCGGAGGAAGGGGAAGGGGAATAAGGTCCCTTTGGCGCATAGCTTCTGGTGGGAGACCATCATAATTGTTCTGTGTTTGGCTGTTTTATCCGTTAGAAGTAAAGAAAGCAACTAAATTATGTAGGATTTCAAAAATTAAGAAACATATGAAGAAAAGGATTTAACTCTGCAAGAGAGAGGCGACAATAAATACCAAGAAAGATTGAGTGTGCCTTCTACATTTTGGGACAAGTGCTTTCAAAAGAATAACGAAATATAAATGGCTGAACCCTCCAGTCTGTTGGGAGATGCAGGTCTTACAACATTAAAACTACTAGGTCAGAAAGATAAGTTCTATTATTTCATAGGGCCTATGAAGTGCAAAATAAAACTTATATATAAGCCTAAACTCAACTAAGTGTTAAAAATTTATGAAGGAAATCCCAATTGTCTCTTTTGCCTTCTATCAAATTAAGTTAATTTTATGCCATAACTGTAATATATTATTTTGTGTAATCATGAGAAAGGTTTCATTAATAAATTGACAAACATCATAAACTAGCTTTTTTTAAACTTTCATATTTTCATGCACTAAAAGTTCTCTCTCTCTCTCTCTCTCTCTCTCTCTCTCTCTCTCTCTCTCTCTCTCTCTCTCTCTCAATGATTGTGATCTTTCACACCAACACTGCACGAATATTCGTGCTTTCTCGCACATTGACATCTGCAGATCATCTCTGCACATAAAGTTTGTGATATTCTACAATTATATTAAAGAGACTTTTCTTATTTTGTATCGACTTCAGCACTGAAAATAAAATTTAACCTGACAATTTTCTTGCTGTTTTTTTATCCTTGTCTCATTAAAATGATGATAATGCATGATATTGGGCACTGATCACGATAAAGGAAATAAAATCCTATCATAATTAAGTTCCTAAACTTAAGTATTAAAGAAAACGGAGCGTTTTTTGAAGGAACGAGTGACCAGAAAATCATAAAGATAACAATGAAATTAGAGAAATTTCTAACATTAAAGTGAAAAGTTGCAATTAAAGGAATATGCATTACTTAAAGAAAAGTAACAAATAAAACAAAAAATAATCATGAAATCTATACAAGAAAACAAAGTAAACGACTCACTATAAATCTGATGGAAAGGCGACAAGAGGGAAAATACAAAATTGCCTAAAGGCGATTGAGTATACCTACGGAGACTACCACTCAAAAAAAAAAAAAAAAAAAAAAAAAAAAAAAAAAAAAAAAAAAAAGCTAATATATTGGTCAGCATTTATTATTATCATTATAATTCTTCGCCAAGCTACAGCCCTAGTTGGAAAAGAACGATGCTACATGCCCAAGTGCTACAACGGGGAGAAATAGCCCCGTTAGGCAAGGAAATAAAGAAATGAATACCTACACACTGTATATGAAAAGTAATTATAATTACAAAATACCTCAAGACTCAGTAACAAAGTTAAAATAGATCTGGCATACATAAACTATGAAGAGAGACTTATGTCAACCTGCTCAACATGAAAATATTTGCTGCAAGTTTGAATTTCTGAAGTTCAACCGATTTAATAGCCAGATTAGGAAGACCATTCCACAATCTGGTCACAACTGAAATAAAACTTCTGGAATATTGTGTAGTATTGAGCTTTATGATGGAGAAGGCAACATTGCTAGAATTAACTGAATACTAAATTTACGTACAGATGGTAAAGTCAGGGAAGATCGTTATGTAAAGTTGGTCAAAATTATGAAAAATCTTATGCAACATGTATAAAGAACTAACTGAACGATGGTGCCATTGATTAATATCTAGATTAGGATTAAGAAACTGAAAAGACCTCAAGTTTTTTACACAACAATTTAAGATGAGAGTCAGCAGTAGAGACGAGACAGGATAACAATATTTCAGACGAGGTAGAATGAAAGGATTAAAATATTTCTTCAGGATGGATTGACCACCGGAAATCTCTAAAGACTTCTCAATAAGCAACAATTTTGTGCAATTGAAGAAGAAATAGATCGAATGTTTCTCAAAAGTAAATTTGCAACAAAAAAACACGACCATAAAACTTAAATGAGTTGTATAAAAAAAGGAAAGAAAAAATATGCTGAAATCTGAATGTTGAGAAGCCACTATCCTAGACCTACTTTCCATCATACTTGTGAGTTTTGTTAGGGTTCAACTTCATGCCCCAAAACTTACACCATGTACTAATTTTAGCTACATCTCTAGGGATTCAGCAACCCGAGATCTATAGCCGGGAGATGGAATTGAAGCAAAGAGAGTAGCATCATTTGCATATGCAACGGGCTTGCTTTCTAGGCCAAACCACATACGTGTATTGAGTAAAAAAATGAGCTAAGAACACTATCCTGAGGATCACTGGCCAATGCCCATCAACAACTCTTTATAATCTATTATTTAAAAATTCAATAATGGTGCTGTAACGAGCCAGGAGAAGGTTGTGACTCATAGGCAGGATGAAAGCAACTGAGTCGCAACCTTCTCTCGGCTCGTTACATAGGTGACCCCGGAGTGTACGTATAGCAAAGCTTTTTCAGCTCTCTCAACAACCGTTGGGGGACCAAAGGGCTTCGCTCGCCCTCAAGGAGTGACACGAACACCCAGCCTTCTGAGTGCTAAGGGTGGAAGGGACTCTATCTATGGTAAGCAGTTTTTTTTTTCTAGGAGAAGGACACTCCAAAATCAATCCTTCTCTAGTCTTGGGTAGTGCCATAGCCTCTGTACCATGGTCTTCCGCTGTCTTGGGTTAAAGCTCTCTTGCTTAAGGGTACACTCGGGGACAATATTCTTTCTTATTTCTCTTCCTCTTGTTTTTTCAAGTTTTCAGTTTATGTATGAAAGATTAATTTAATGTTGTTACCGTTCTTCAGATTTATTTTGATTAATTATTACTTCTCCAGTATATACTGGACTATTTTTCCCCATTGGAGTCCTTGGGATTATAGCATCTTGCTTTTTCTAATCACGGTTGTAACTTAGCTTGTAGTAGTAATAATAATAATAAATAATAAATAATAATAATAATAATAATAATAATAATAATAATAATAATAATAATAATAATAATAATAATAATAATAAGAAGAAGAAGAAGAAGAAGAGGAAGAAGAAAACACGCACCTACTCTCCACTGTTTGCGTTTGTAAACAAAGGCCTCATGATTAACACGGCCAAAGGCACCAATAAACTCGATGCCAATCATACAAATTTCCAGACCAAAATCTTACACAGCCATGATAACTGGCTGTGTCAACTAGGGAGCTTATCAAATATGCCCTTTTGTCTTCTATATTCTTTGTTCTTACTTTTTATCTCTCATGGATAAGATGAACAACTGACTACCTTTACACAAAAGGTACTTCTGTGGATGTTCCTGTATTTTAGCATAAAACAATAAAAAATTAATCCCTCGTCTATGTTCACCGCAAATTATTCTTATTTCCCAATATTCTATAGCTACAATATAGATCACACCCTCTACCCAATATAAACAGATACATAAATAATAGAATATATTTATTTCAATGTTGTTAATGTTCTTGAAATGTTTCTTTTTTCCTTGTTTCCTTTACTCACTGGGTTATTTTCCCTGTTGGAACCCTTGGGCTTATAAGATCCTGCTTTTCGAACTAGGGTTGTAGCTTAGCAAGCAAGTAATAATAATAATAATAATAATAATAATAATAATAATAATAATAATAATATAAAACTCACCGAACACTACCGCTAAACTATTATCTCTAACAATATATGGCCACATCCGCTGAACAACTCAGCCTCCTCTAGATCTCCAAATACAAACAGAAAAAAGGAAATTCTTCCTGTTGATAGAACAACCATCATAGTGCCCATCCCACCGTACACCCGATAATAAAGCACCAGGAGGACAATAGGACCGTTCAAGAGATTGGGAGTCGTCTTCCTCGCAAGTCTTGTGGCACAGTTTTCCCCCAAAAAAACTCTTCTCTATACGAGATAAATTATGGGAATCAGCAGGATAATAAAGCATTTTTCAGAGAGAGAGAGAGAGAGAGAGAGAGAGAGAGAGAGAGAGAGAGAGAGAGAGAGAGAGAGAGAGAGAGAGTCTTCTTCCTCGCAAGTCATGTGGCAAGTTCCCCCCTCCCCCCCAAGAAAAAAATAAAAACTCTTCTCTATACGACATACTGTAGAGAGAGAGAGAGAGAGAGAGAGAGAGAGAGAGAGAGAGAGAGAGAGAGAGAGAGAGAGAGAGAGAGAGAGAGAGAGAGAGAGAGAGAGTAATGACCGAGAAAATTGTAGTTTAAGAATACCTACAAAATATTTTATAAAACAGAAATAGATGGAATAAAACAAATATAATCAAGTGACAAAATTTATCAATTCAAGCACTATACTGATGATGATGTCCTGTGAGATTCCATCCGCTCTCGAATCTCTAAACCTCAGAGAGACTTCTAAAATTCCACTGAAATTCCTTCGAAATCTGCAGGAAACTCCCATCTTAAACTTCAGGGAAATTCCTCCTAAAACTTATGCAACCAGCTAAAGCAAATAAACAATTGCAAACCCCCTATTTTGTAAAATATTCTGCTCTTGGGTACTGCCATAGCCTCTGTGCCTATGACTACGACTGTCTTGGTTTAGAGTTCTCTTGCTTGAGGGTACACTCGGGCACAGTATCCAATTTCTCTTCCTCTTATTTTGTTAAAGTTTTTATAGTGTATATAGGAAATATTTATTTTGATGTTACTGACGGAGCACCTGGGCTTATAGCATCCTACTATTCCAACTAGTGTCGTTGCTTAGCAATTAATATCAATAATAATAATAACAATAATAATGATTATGCACAGTGACCATCTTCCTAAGTGCATCCCTGATTGAAACTTTTTAAATTTCAATCTTAGAAATTGTTACTCGCTGTTTCGGTAATTGTTGTCTTTATCAAATGATATCGACAACATTCTATGAATATTACCAAGGGGAAAAAAGAAAAGAATCGTGTTACGTTATATTACTAACATAAATTTGATTCTTATAGTCTAAATTATAATTCAATTATCCAGTTTCAAAATCTTCCAAAAATATTGGAAAGCGGAAGAAAACGGAGGATGGAAAAGGGAGAAAGAAAGAAAGTAGGGAAGATGAGATGGAAGATGAAGATAAGGAGCGCATGAGGCAATGAAAGGCAAAAGAAAAATCATTGTAAAATGGAAAGTAGAAAGTGGAACGAAAAAAATACAAATGGGAGCAAAAGAAAATAAGAGAAAAAAGACCGGAACGAAAAGTAAAAGAGGGAAAAGATAAATATGAGGAATAGAATGCATCCTCCTGAAAAAGCATCTTTTCATTATTATTATTATTATTATTATTATTATTACTTGCTTAGCTATAACCTTAACTGGAAAAGCAGGATGCTATGAGCCCAAGGGCCTCAACAGGGAAAATAGCCCAGTGAGGAAATGAAATAAACTACAGGAGAAATAATGAATAATAAAAAATATATTAAGAACAGTATCCACATGATTATAGATCTTCCATTAATAGACTATAAAAACTTGAAGGTGAAGAGACGATTATGAAAGAACCTATCATTTCGTACCAGAACATCCTTCACGAATATCGATGTCCCTAACTGATGAACGCCAGACTGGGGTTCGATTCCCGCTCAAACTTGTTAGTTTCTTTGGTCGCTGCAACCTCACCATTCGTATGAGCTAAGGATGACGGGTTTGGAGGAACCTATAGGCCTATCTACTGAGTCATCGGCATCCATTGCCTGGCTCTCTATGGTCTTAACTTGGGTGGAGAGGGGGACTGGGCGCTGATCATATATATATATATATATATATATATATATATATATATATATATATATATATATATATATATATATATATATATATATATATATATATATATATATATATATAACATGGTCAGTGTCTATGGCATTATCCAGCTTGATAGGGCAATGTCACTGTCCCTTACCTCTGCCATTCATGAGCGGCTGCAAACCTTTAAAACGTAACCTCCTGACGAATACATGAATACATAATTACATAATCCCCAACAAATACAACGCCTATATCTCCTTAGATTCAGCTGTAAGTTACACCCACCCGACCTCTCCAATACTGAACTTTCCAGAGCAAGTCAAACAACGCCGAAACCAGCCGTGAGCTACTCAATGAATTACTGATTAGCAAATCACATTATTAGGATGGCGAGTTTGCCGATCGGGTTGAACCCTCCCACTCGTGATAATGAGAGTAGTCACTTTCTAGACTAGACTTCGAGGAAATAAATGAAATGCTTTAACTCATTTTCATTCTATTGCTAAAGGTTATTTTCATCTTTCCATTCCTTTTATACTTATTCCCTTCCCCAGTTACTTTAAAGATCTGTTTACTCTTCCTCCTTTCTTTCAAATATTCATCAATTCTTAATTGTCCATATTTGCAGACCACTGCCTATATTATCACTACCTACGGTTGTGGTGGCCTATGTGGTAACGACTCTGACTGGTATTCGCCAGACTGGGGTTCGAGTCCTGCTCAAACCCCATAGTTCCTTTGGTCGCTGCAAACTCGCCATCTTCGTGAGCCAAGGATGAGGGGGTTTGGGGAGCCTATAGATCTAGCTGCTGAGTCATCAGCAGCCATTGCTTGGCCCTCTCTGGTCCTAGCTTGGATGGAGAGGGGGTGTGGGCGCTGATCATATGTATATATGGTCAGTCTCTAAGACATTGTCCTGTTTGAAAAAGCAATGTCACTGTCCCTTGTCTCTGCCATTCATGAGTAGCCTTTAAACCTGCAACCTATTTCCAAATTCACCTTTGTTCTACCTATACGTAAGTAACGACATATTTCCAGAACTGAGTTCAGAGAAATTCTTCTATATCCCCATACTCTTCCTGTTTTAACATCTGGCGGGCCCTTGCTCCAAACTACAAATTTCCAGGTATGGCCTCTCTCTTATCTTATCCGGAACCAGTTACCCTCTAAGAGCAACATTCTCTGTACTTTTCCAGTATCCCTATAAGAGCAGACACTTGTACAGTATACAGAGAGAGAGAGAGAGAGAGAGAGAGAGAGAGAGAGAGAGAGAGAGAGAGAGGGGGGGGGGGGGAACCGGTGATGGACGATTATGGAAATACAGGTGAATACAAAGTATAATTCGTCCCACAATATAAATCTCTTATTGGAAACTAGCAGCCCAATCCCTAATCTGTTTAAAAAAAAAAAAAAAGTCTAGTAACAAGCCATGGAGGTCTGGTGAGTGGCAAAGAATAACATGATGGCGTAAGATGACAAATAAGTAGAGAAAACTGAAAATCAAAGCAAAGAACTTGAAAAGTCTGACACCAATGGACTAAAAATGCCGAAATTTTATATAAAAAAAAAAAAAAAAAAAAATCTTAAAAGTCCACCGACTGCTTTTCAGAATCTCAAGCCGTCTATAACTAGAGACGATGACACTCGAGAATAAATCAATTTAGAATAGGATATAAACATGAATTTTTTGCTAAGCAAATCCACAAATAAACAAGTTCACAACGCAAGTACCTGATGTACCTTCATTAATCAAAATTTCAATTGTTTAAACGCTTCCTTCATGTTCAGTCGTGTCTGAACCGTCATACAAAAATCTAACTTTCATTTCCCATTACAGGAAAAACATTCACTGCTTACCATTAAATGCAGAACCCATAATCAGCAATGCAAACTTACCTGAAAGAATGAAACACCATTATTAATAATTATGATCGATACGAGTAATGACAGTAGTATCATTATATATTACACATACCGTATTTCATACAATACATACAATGAAATTATCATATTTCACGTGAGTCTAAGATCAAATTCTACTAACAACACCATACTTTTTTTTTCTTTTTTTACAGATTGGCAACGAGTCGCAGGGGTTTCCTAATAGCTGATTGGTAAGAAGTATTTTTGACCGAATAGCATAATTGTTTTCATATAATTACCAAGCAATGCGAAATGAAACTTATTTACTAGCCTAAAATTCTTCTTGAGAAATATTTTTTAATAAACATTATTACCGATATATATATATATATATATATATATATATATATATATATATATATATATATATATATATATATATATATATATATATATATTAGAAAGTATAGTGATGGTAAGTCTAAAATTTAATAACTTGACCCACCGAAGTCAACGACAGCAGCTTATTTTCGGACGCGGGCATCATAATTTTGTAACTTTTCACATATTGTAACACAATGTGATAGATTACACTACACATAAGAAAAAACGTGTTATAAACTTTCTTTGAATACCAGGATCTAATATACTAATGAAATTAATAAAATTCACCATTGGTGAGTACTGCGAGGAGGTAAGAGGAAATGGAAGGACGAAGGAGGGTATCACGGTTGTAACTCGGGCGGTGAAATTATGAATTCGTTTAATTGTAATTTTATGCAATCTATGGAACACCAAAGTATCCTCAAACCAAAAAAAATGCTATTTATAAAATCTAAACCTTTACGAAGAAAATGGTAAACCATTTCTATACGGACTTCCATCATAGGCCTATGATGTAAGTCCGTAATGAAAGGGATACGAGAGAGACGTAAGCTAAGACTGTAATATCAAAACTCCATTCTGATGATAAAGCCCCTAACTATTTAGTATCCTACGATGGAGGGACTGAAGGAAAAATATCCAAATACATTCTCACAACAGAAGGAAAATTTCACCTAACCTGAATTAAACCATCCTCCCTAGTAGTCAGGAAATTTCGATTTTCTCCACCCAACATACAAGCATAACATAGATAAATGTAATGGAAGCGATATACCGCATACAATGCTCTAGGGAAAAAAAAAGCATTTCCTTTACATCATAAGTTTTTGAATAACGATAGTACTACAGCTAGTATTTTCTAGCTGAAGAGGGCCAAGTCTTAGGCTAGGACAAAGGCAAGAATGTTACACTAGAATGATGCTAAGCCTATGCCAGGCGTCATGGCAAGCGTGATACATTAAAATAAGGCTATGCTTATGAAAAAGTATGTATGTATTACTGTTATTAGTACTTGCTAAGCTACAACCCTATGACAAGTATGCTACATTAGAAGACTAGGCCAAATGCGGAACAGTAGAAAGTCTAGGCCTATAGCAAGTCTGTTAATTTATGTCACTGAAAATTATCAGTTTAACCTTGATAATAACGCTAATTTTGTCAAAAGATGATGACAATGCAGATAGAATTAGGTGTATTCCTTTGATTTATGCTTGTCAGGACTTTCCTTCCCCAACAACAAGGGAAGTAATTGGCTCCTTGCGTTAGCAGACATGAGCTTGGTGGCAAAGAACACGTCTTCATCTATGTTGAGTTACACCAAGATGACGAAATAAGTCATAATTACAAGGGTACACATGCATGCAACATGAAAATAAACAATTGAACATTGTAAGGCGCAACTTAGGAAAAATTACGAGTTAAATACAGAAATGACGTAAGCGTTTCCAAAACCCTGTCCTAGCTAATGTAGACCTAGGCCTACTTGCCGTTATATAAAACATGTCTGAAAATAAAACTAAAGGTTAACATTAAAATTTATCGTAATTACATACAAATTGAAAAGTCAAGAATGAAGCCGTGGATTAAATCTCAATTCTCAAAGCAACAACCAAAAGATATCATTAAGATATCGAACATACGACAGTAACATAGTTGTCTATATGGGAGCTTGGGTATCAAGTGTACGCCATCAAGAAGTACTGTATAATGGAATTACCAATACAAATTATTTAGGAATTTCAAAGAAAGTCTAACAAAATACTGACCGAAAGTCAAGTCCGGGATGATCGATGTATTCGGAAGAACCACTCGGTGATCGTTTAAACGAGTTCACAAGAATACACAATTAGAAAGTCACTGATTCGCAGACGAGTGACGACTGTCGAGCCTAAGAAACCAAGCGTAAAGAGTTCATGAGTCAATTGAGCTTCCAAGTTGCGTTTTAAAACAAAACAAAAATACTGCAAACAAAATTTAAAAACTCAATAATATTAACTAAACTTACATACACGATCCCAAGTTACTATTTACATTAGTAAATCTTAATAATAAATGAGTATTTTCACAAATGGTATCAACATAATTTTGACATACCTTCATGCACAAACATGAATAACGGAGTTGGCGGTGGTCTTGTGAAAAAATGCATTTCATTTTACCCGTTGGCCAATGCTTATTATTATTATTATTATTATTATTATTATTATTATTAACCAAGCTGCAACCCTAGTTGGAAAAGCAAGATGCTATAAGCCCAAAGGCTCCAAAAGGGAAAAATAGCTCAGTGAGGAAAGGAAACAAGGAAATAAATAAATGATTAGACGACATTCTTTTTACGCCAAATTTTTCATTTCAAACCAGTTTATAAAGTTTGGGTTACCGTTGCGTTTTATCAAATATCAACTATGGTCGTATATTTACGAAATAGTACTACTTTTTCGGGGACGAAATAATTAAAGTCACTTCGGTTTGGCTTCTCTATAGATTCCACCTAATTATAAACTTTTTTTTTTCCTGAGTGGGGATACCTTAACGTGGAGAAAAGGTTTGTGTATCACCATGATCAGCAAAGCTATACTAGTCAGGGCCAACACACAGTAGGTTGCTTTACTGTGAACGATCAGACCAAAATCTCCCACCATCTACAATTCGCACTGACCAGCGTGGTCATGAAACTGCCCAAATCCCCAGACACGAATAAGGACATGTCTAAGGCATCTTCTGTTCTTCAATAGATTAAAAAGGACTTGGAAGAGCAAGATGCTAATAATCCCAAAGGCTCCAACAGGGAAAAATAGCCCAGTGAGAACAGGAAATAAGGAGATAAATAAACGATATAAGTAATGAAAATTAAAATAAAATACTTTAAAAACATTAACAACATTAAAACATATTCAATTTATAAACTATAAATTGAAGTTCAAGTGATTCAACTACCCGATTAGAAAGATCCTTCCACAACTTGGTCACAGCTGGGATAAAACTTCTAGAGTATTGTGTAGTGTTGGGCCTCATGATGGAGAATGCCTAACTATATATATATATATATATATATATATATATATATATATATATATATATATATATATATATATATATATATATATATATATATATATATATATATCGTCGTTTTCATAACGGAATGGGTTCAGAGTATAGACAAAACCATGTTTTTTTCTGCTTATTCGAGGATGAGCCAACAATCCAGTTGAACTTCCACAGCACACCCCTCCACAAATTAGGTAAAGCAACGCCAGAGCTCATCAGCAGTGTCGAAACCCCCCACGCCAACTCTGCGTGATTCAGCTGGAGTACTTACGGATGAAGCTTTCCAGTTAATAACAATAAAATCAATATTAAATAATAAGATAAGAGATAAGGTTGTCAAATATATCTACTTTATTTTGCTTCCATTATTAGAACAAAGTCACTCACTCAGCTGAGGGTTGTGGTAGCCTATTAGAAATGGCCCTGCCTGGTGCCCTACAAGACTTGGGTTCGAGACCCACTCTATCTCGATAGTGTCTTGTATGTCTGCAACCTCACCATTCTTGTAAGTAAGGATGGGAGGTTAGGGAGTGCCAACAGGTCTACCTGCTGAGTCATAAGCAGCCATTGCCTGGCCCTCCCAGGTCCCAGTTTTATACGGTCAGTCTCTACTCTCTAGGGCATTGTCCGGCTAGAGAAGACATTGTCAGCGTCCTTTGCCTGCCATTCATGAGTAGATTTCAATCTTAGAACCAACCAAACATCTAACAAATTCCCAGCAAGAACCAGTGGTATTCCCAAACCAATCTCTCATGGACTAGTGAGAGTGGGAAAAGGCAAGGGATAAAAAGGGGGATGGAAGGATAAAAGGGTGGAGAGGGAAGGATAAAAGGAGGGGGGGGGGCGAGGCGATGAAAGGGAGTCTCTGGCATAATTCTTTCATCAATAAGACTGTTGCCAGCTTGAGGGCTTAATGAAAACATTATGAAATTGGGTTGTTCCCAGTTTTCGGAATCTATGAGTCACTGAGAAGGGATAAGAAAGAATAATATTACTGAAATTCAATTATAGTTGTAAGTTCGGTCATAACAATGATATAAGTTACAACATGTTTCAAGGGCTTCAATAACAGCAGTGATTGATAGATTCTTAAGAATATGTACTTTTCTCTATCAATATCATCGATGATGTTAATAATAATAATAATAATAATAATAATAATAATAATAATAATAATAATAATAATAATAATAGCCACAATATTCATCATATAACAAACTAAAATCGGTGTAAAAGCAAGAATAATTTAATTCCTCTCAAAATGCTAATTACTGTGCTATAATATTTTTAATGAAACCCCAAATAACACGCCAAGCATAGGAAAAGGATTGTCAAAACATGTATACATGATTACCTCATTATAATTTGATTAAACACTAGGAATCCAGCCTACTGCAATATAAAAAATCAGTTCAGCCAGACTCTCACTCTAAATGTCATAGGCTCATGTAGGAGAGATTCAGAAATTGTAAACACTAATAAAGATGGTACTGTATAAGAGTCAGAATTGAAAGGCCAGAAATGTAGCAATCAATGCCTTGCAGTGTATATAGGTCTATAATGATGATCATCATAAGCCGTTGCTAGTCCACTGCAGGACAAAGGCCTCAGACATGTCCTTCCACTAGCGTCTGTTTATGGTCATACTATGCCAGTCTATACCTGCAAATTTTCTTATCTCGTCATCCCACCCCACCGTCTTTTCTTCCTTCCTCTGCTTTGTTTGCAATTTCTTAGGACCCAATCTGTAATTCTTAATGTAGGCCTATATTTACTAGTAAAACTGCAACCGCTAACAGCTTCGAAAACAATACATGAAGTTACCTATGTTTGTAGATCTAAATTTTCCTAGCCATCCCAACGAGAGCTCAACCCAATATGTAATCCTAAAAAAAAAAAAAAAAAAAAAAAAAAAAAAAAAAAAAAAAAAAAAAAAAAAAAACGATACCGTGTCCTTGCCATCGTAGACTGAGTTTTTCCAGCAAAACCTTCAATCATTAGAACAAAGACTTTGCAAAGAAATGAGTTTTCAGACTTCAGTAGTATATTACATAAAAATACAATATCAGAAGGAAAAGAATGGGATAAAAAATCCTCGTTCATTTATGCAGTCAGAATTCGCACCCAAAAGTGTTCAAATCACGTAGAACTAAATTCAGAGAATTCGAAGGCCTTTAGAGACGATTATATAACCACTGAGTCCATTCTCTCTCTCTCTCTCTCTCTCTCTCTCTCTCTCTCTCTCTCTCTCTCTCTCTCTCTCTCTCTCTCTCTCTCTCTCTCTCTCTCTCTCCAAAGGAGTTTACATTGATTTATATGGCAAAAAATCACCCAAGTCATGAATGCTTACTTGTTATTGATTTGGGAAATGATGTGTCATGTCCAATTCCTTGATTCCTTTCCTCACTGGGCTATTTTTCCTTGTGGGAGTCCTTGGGCTTATAGCATTTGCTTTTCCAACTAGGGTTGTAATAATAATAATAATAATAAATAATAATAATAATAATAATAATATGTACATACACCAATTTCCTCCTTTGTAAAGCTTGTATGATTTTATTTAAAACAAACAATGTTAAAAGCGTTAACAAGTAACATTTAATCGAAGACGAAATAAATATTTCGAACGAATAAAAAAAAAAAAACAAATACAGTAAATTCATACATCTCTTTCTTCAATAAAAACGTAGGTTGTGTTTCTAGAACAAAGAACGTGGCTTATTCAACTCTCCATTAATGAATAAATAATGAAAGCAAGTAACATTAGGGACAAATTAAGAGACAGGCACAATTGAATCCAATGAAATTGATCTTTTCCCCGTAGAACAAAGGATATATTAGCAAATGGTCTAACACAAAACCACGAAGCCTAGTCTCATGGTGGTGTCGACTACCCCTTTAACGCTGGCTGGACGTACTCCACCAACCCTTCCTGAATCGTCGTTCCCTCGCTCCCTCTATCCCTCCCCGCCCTCCATCTCCTTTCCAACCCTCCGTCCATCCTCAAGCCACCTCCCTCCTCCCCCCCCCCTCCCAACTTCCAGGAGTCACCGCTGTTGCCAAAACAAATGGCCAGGACCAAAATCTAAATTTGGTCTGGACGTTCTCGTCGTTGAAGTCCACACGGGGTTTATTAAGAGTTATCTGAGCGATAACCTCGTGAACTCGGGAAATTACTGAGGCAGATGGAGAGGATTGGAAAATGTGGGGTCTAAAGATAAAAAGCGAGAGAGAGAGAGAGAGAGAGAGAGAGAGAGAGAGAGAGAGAGAGAGAGAGAGAGAGAGAGAGAGAGAGAGAGAGAGAGAGGGGGGGGGGGGGGGCTTCTTAAAAAATTTCAGAAACCAAAAGTGCTATTTTTCTTTCTTTCCAAGCAACAAATAGGATTTTATATATAATAATGAAATAAAATCTCATTTACCTTCCTAACACACTCCTTGTTTACCAAATTTCTAACATTCATCTAACAGATACCATAGACAAAAATACCCTTATTTATTTAATTTAAAGGTACCTGAAATAAGTCTATTATAAGACTCTAGTCAGGTTTGTGGGTACTTGCAAAAAACGGCCCTGCCTCGCGATCTGCTGAACTGGGGTTCGAGGAGGGTTGAAACTTAGTTCCTTGTAGACCTTGGTGTCTACAACTTAACTATCCTTGTGAGCTAACAATGGGGGGTTTGGGAGAGTCTATAGGTCTACCTGCTGAGTCATCAGCAGCCATTGCATAGCACTCCCTGCCCTAGCTTGGGTGGAGAAGGGCTTGCGCTCTGACCATGTATATATGATCAGTCTCTAGGGCACTGTCACTGTCTCTTGCCTCTGCCATTCATGAGCGACCTTTAAAAGCCTTTAAAACCTGGAAGTTATTTGAAAGTTTCGAGTCACCAGAAGTCCAGACTAAATTCTTAGCCACTGGAAGTCCAAACAAAATTCTAATTCACCAGAAGTCCAGACTAAATTCTAAGTCACCAGAAGTCCAAACAAAATTTCAAGTCACCAGAAGTCCAGACTGAATTCTAAATTCTCAGTCACCAGAAGTCTAGACTAAATTCTATGTCACCAGAAGTCCAAACAAAATTCCAAGTCACCAGAAGTCCAGACTAAATTCTATGTCACCAGAAGTCCAAACAAAATTCCAAGTCACCAGAACTCCAGACTAAATTCTATGTCACCAGAAGTCCAAACAAAATTCCAAGTCACCAAAAGTCCAGACTGAATTCTAAATTCTCAGTCACCAGACGTCCAAACTAAATTCTATGTCACCAGAAGTCCAAACAAAATTCCAAGTCACCAGAAGTCCAGACTAAATTCTAAATTCTCAGTCACCAGAAGTCCAGACTAAATTCTATGTCACCAGAAGTCCAAACAAAATTCCAAGTCACCAGAAGTCCAGACTAAATTCTATGTCACCAGAAGTCCAAACAAAATTCCAAGTCACCAGAACTCCAGACTAAATTCTATGTCACCAGAAGTCCAAACAAAATTCCAAGTCACCAGAAGTCCAGACTGAATTCTAAATTCTCAGTCACCAGAAGTCTAGACTAAATTCTATGTCACCAGAAGTCCAAACAAAATTCCAAGTCACCAGAAGTCCAGACTGAATTCTAAATTCTCAGTCACCAGAAGTCTAGACTAAATTCTATGTCACCAGAACTCCAGACTAAATTCTATGTCACCAGAAGTCCAAACAAAATTCCAAGTCACCAGAAGTCCAGACTGAATTCTAAATTCTCAGTCACCAGAAGTCTAGACTAAATTCTATGTCACCAGAAGTCCAAACAAAATTCCAAGTCACCAGAAGTCCAGACTGAATTCTAAATTCTCAGTCACCAGAAGTCTAGACTAAATTCTATGTCACCAGAAGTCCAAACAAAATTCCAAGTCACCAGAAGTCTAGACTGAATTCTAAATTCTCAGTCACCAGAAGTCTAGACTAAATTCTATGTCACCAGAAGTCCAAACAAAATTCCAAGTCACCAGAACTCCAGACTAAATTCTATGTCACCAGAAGTCCAAACAAAATTCCAAGTCACCAGAAGTCCAGACTGAATTCTAAATTCTCAGTCACCAGAAGTCTAGACTAAATTCTATGTCACCAGAACTCCAGACTAAATTCTATGTCACCAGAAGTCCAAACAAAATTCCAAGTCACCAGAAGTCCAGACTGAATTCTAAATTCTCAGTCACCAGAAGTCTAGACTAAATTCTATGTCACCAGAAGTCCAAACAAAATTCCAAGTCACCAGAAGTCCAGACTGAATTCTAAATTCTCAGTCACCAGAAGTCTAGACTAAATTCTATGTCACCAGAAGTCCAAACAAAATTCCAAGTCACCAGAAGTCCAGACTGAATTCTAAATTCTCAGTCACCAGAAGTCTAGACTAAATTCTATGTCACCAGAAGTCCAAACAAAATTCCAAGTCACCAGAAGTCCAGACTGAATTCTAAATTCTCAGTCACCAGAAGTCTAGACTAAATTCTATGTCACCAGAAGTCCAAACAAAATTCCAAGTCACCAGAACTCCAGACTAAATTCTATGTCACCAGAAGTCCAAACAAAATTCCAAGTCACCAGAAGTCCAGACTGAATTCTAAATTCTCAGTCACCAGAAGTCTAGACTAAATTCTATGTCACCAGAACTCCAGACTAAATTCTATGTCACCAGAAGTCCAAACAAAATTCCAAGTCACCAGAAGTCCAGACTGAATTCTAAATTCTCAGTCACCAGAAGTCTAGACTAAATTCTATGTCACCAGAAGTCCAAACAAAATTCCAAGTCACCAGAAGTCCAGACTGAATTCTAAATTCTCAGTCACCAGAAGTCTAGACTAAATTCTATGTCACCAGAAGTCCAAACAAAATTCCAAGTCACCAGAAGTCCAGACTGAATTCTAAATTCTCAGTCACCAGAAGTCTAGACTAAATTCTATGTCACCAGAAGTCCAAACAAAATTCCAAGTCACCAGAACTCCAGACTAAATTCTATGTCACCAGAAGTCCAAACAAAATTCCAAGTCACCAGAAGTCCAGACTGAATTCTAAATTCTCAGTCACCAGAAGTCTAGACTAAATTCTATGTCACCAGAAGTCCAAACAAAATTCCAAGTCACCAGAAGTCCAGACTGAATTCTAAATTCTCAGTCACCAGAAGTCTAGACTAAATTCTATGTCACCAGAAGTCCAAACAAAATTCCAAGTCACCAGAAGTCCAGACTGAATTCTAAATTCTCAGTCACCAGAAGTCCAGACTAAATTCTATGTCACCAGAAGTCCAAACAAAATTCCAAGTCACCAGAAGTCCAGACTAAATTCTAAATTCTCAGTCACCAGAAGTCAACACTAAATTCTAAGTCACCAGAAGTCCAGACTAAATTCTTAGTCACTGGAAGTCAGTCAAGATTTTTTGAGTCACCAAATATCAAGTACTGTGTAAGATTCAAGTCATCGAAAGTCACTTGAAAGTTTCAGGTCAATTATAAGAATAAAGTCATTGGAAATTTTATGATTTTTAGGTCATAGTCAAATCAAAATTGAGATTCAAGAGAGGTCAACAATGAGACTTAGGTTACCAAGAATCAATCATGAGTTTTTAAAGTCACCAAAAGCCAGTGATGAAATTCTAAGTTCCTGTAAGTCATTTATGAATATCAAGTAACTAAAAGTCAAATTATAGAACTTCCAAGTAAAATTAAGCAGAATATTTATAACCTCCCAATACCATTCATAGACTCAAAATGTCGAATTTACCTTCAATCACCAATATGTGTTTTAATGTTTTTAAAATATTTTATTTTAATCATTCATTACTTCTTATATCGTTTATTCCCTTATTTCCTTTCCTCAACAGGCTATTTTTCCATGTTGGAGTCCTTGGGTTTATAGTAACTTGCAGCTAATGATTTCATGTTGAACAGGTTGACACGAGTCTTTTAATAGTTTATAAATGAAATATCTGTTTTACTGTAGTTAATATTTTTAAAATATTCTATTTCAACTGTTCATTACTACTGATATCGTTAATCTATTTCCATATTTCCTCTCCCCACTGGGCTATAGTATGTTTCCCTGTTGGACCCCTTGGGTTTATAGCAACTTGCAGCTAAGGTTTTCATGTTCAACAGGCTCACATAAGTCTTTTAATAGTTTATGAATGAAAAATCCGTTTTAATGTTGTTAATGTTTTACACTATTCTATTTCAATCGCTCATTACTTGATATCGTTTACTGCCTTATTTCCTTTCCTCGCTGGACTATTTTTCCCCAGCTGGAGCCATTGGGCTTATAGCATCCAGCTTTTCCAATTACGGTTGTAATAATAATAATAATAATAATAATAATAATAATAATAATAATAATAATAATATAAAAGTTTCACTGACATGTGACGTAACGCATCAGCAGGTCAATGCAATGTGACATTTCGTTGCCCGTTTCTATCAATTATAACACGAAAACCAAATTGAAAAGAAACGGAAAACAAAACAAAAAATCACCTTTGATATCGAAAACTGCGTAGCTGCGAAATTCTTCCACTGAGCTCAGCTTCAGACCAAGCTTTGACTGCAGCTGGGTTTTCTTGGGTCCGTAAGAACAGTACTCGATCGATGTGTCTGTACAAGAGACGGCCTTGGTCTGTCCTGCTGGCCTCCAGTACCTTGCAGGATCTATCTGTCAAAAGAAAGGAAAATATGTTTATTAATTTCGCGACTTAATGTTTAGATTACACTCTGTTCCTGATATCAAATCTAATTAATTTTGTCAACAATGTTTAATAATTTATTCAATATTGATTTATTCCTTATTTGGAATTTCCATAGATGACGTTGGTCTACGTCTCTGTAATGCTAAAAAGAATTTTCTTCTTTTCTTTCAATCATCACCTGATGATGGTTTCCGAATCTTAAGACAAAGTTGCAAGCTTCACTCACTTTTTTAAACCTCAGCCCTCCTCTTGTATCCGGTGTTGGAACTAGCTTGAGTGTATCAATTCTCATTGTCAATAATGATTGATTGTTTGATTGATTTGAGGTTTTCTGGCATCCTGACATCTAAGGTCATTGACGCCGACGTGTCAATAATGAACTATAGTCAATTTTGTTTTAGTGAGGCAAATTTGCACCGACTCGCAAGGGTGCCCCATTTGCTCGGAAAAGTTTCCTGCTCTCTGATTGGTTAGAATTATCTTGTCCAAACGATCAGGAAGCTTTTCCAAGCTAAAAGGGCACCCCTGCGAGTCGGTGCAAATCTGCCTCACTAAAAAAATTGACTATAGTTGTATAGTTGGGTTCATAAATTCTAGTACAATTCAAAGGGAGGTAAAGAGACGTCTGGTAGCTGTATATTGTTGCTGGTTACTTGCTGTTCAGCAAAAGAGAAAATGTTGGCAACGTCACCTCGAAAACGGAGTCAATGAACTAAGTACGAGATCAAAATTATTTCCATCAATCTTATTTTCCAATACAGCTCTTCTTAACATGAAGGACAATGCTACTGATCACGTGTCTATGAGTTTAAAACGTTGTAATTGTTTTACAAGCAGAACTACCAATAGTTGCACTTTTGCTTAACACAACGTTACCTGCTACAACATATAGTTGACAAACTTCTCCTTAGATTCCTGTGAAGTGTATCGGAATTAACGATGCCAGCTGTACTGCAGTCTGATTCAGATAAAGACTTATTTTACTTCCTTGAACTGAATTAATATAATATATAGAGGTGTAATAATAACACGAAAGCGCTTGTCCAATCTTCGTTTCCTTTTTCCTCCCGGCCTGCTGTCATAATATATATATATATATATATATATATATATATATATATATATATATATATATATATATATATATATATATATAATGAAACGATTATTTAACGTTAAGTAGGTTCAATGGCCTGACACGAATGCCTTCTATAATAAAGCAATAGTTGATACAAAAAACTAATATGAACAACCGTTATATTACACAGAACTCGAGGGATTAGGTTAGATGTGGAACTGATGTATGCAAAACTTTGGAATGACATTAACGAAAAGGACTTTACGAAATTTACGACCCAATTTTAATAGAATTTGAACCTCACTCGTCTCTACCCTAACTACGACCACAGCTTCCTTAAAGAGATTGGGGTCAGCTGTAATTCCATGCTTACTGGGCAGCTGGAGGAGTCTCAACTGGCCCCAGATCACAGCAATCAAACTACAACTCTTGTTAGAGTTTAGAGTCGAGTTGGATCGTGGCTTGTGGCTTCTTTCTTCGCGTACTGTACATAGGATGGCTCTGATGGGCATGTATTCACCCCTGTCTGTTTGTTAAGTTTTTTTTTTTTTTTTTGTGAGCAATTTTACACAAAAACTACTGCACCAATTTTAACCAAACCTGGTGGTCACGTTAGGTATGACTCAAGGATGAATCTGTTACATTATGGATAGTGTACATTAAAGTACAGGTACACAGCAATACTTTGAAAGTAATTGAAATGTTAAGTAAATGGCAAATATTTGCTTAGTTTATTTTTTGTTTGTGAACATTACGCAAAAACTACAGAACCGATTTCAACGAAACTTGATGGACATGTGGGTTATGACCCAAGGACAAATCCATTAGTTTTTGAAGAAAATACATTTAATTACAAGTACGCAGTGGAGTCAAAAGCAAAATAAGACTGCTTGGTGTGGGGAAGGCATGCTCTCTACTAAATGCCCCTCTAGTTCTATTGGTATAATTTTTCCTAGGCATTTTAAATGTCGTACAGGATATGACAAATAGCTAATAAAAACACACAGCAAATTTCAAGTTGCAAATGAAGAACGTGATGATCATATATGTCAAAATAAAATTCTTCACTCCATCAAAAATGTCAAAATCTAATTCTTCACTCCATCAAAAATGTCAAAATCAAATTCTTCACTCCATGAAAAATGTCAAAATCAAATTCTTCACTCCATCAAAAATGTCAAAATCTAATTCTTCACTCCATCAAAAATGTCAAAATCTAATTCATCACTCCATCAAAAATGTCAAAATCTAATTCTTCACTCCATCAAAAATGTCAAAATCTAATTCTTCACTCCATGAAAAATGTCAAAATCTAATTCTTCACTCCATCAAAAATATAAAAATCTAATTCTTCACTCCATGAAAAATGTCAAAATCTAATTCTTCACTCCATCAAAAATGTCAAAATCTAATTCATCACTCCATCAAAAATGTCAAAATAAAATTCTTCACTCCATGAAAAATGTCAAAATCTAATTCTTCACTCCATCAAAAATGTCAAAATAAAATTCTTCACTCCATGAAAAATGTCAAAATCTAATTCTTCACTCCATCAAAAATGTCAAAATCAAATTCTTCACTCCATGAAAAATGTCAAAATCTAATTCTTCACTCCATGAAAAATGTCAAAATCTAATTCTTCACTCCATGAAAAATGTCAAAATCAAATTCTTCACTCCATGAAAAATGTCAAAATCTAATTCTTCACTCCATCAAAAATGTCAAAATCTAATTCATCACTCCATCAAAAATGTCAAAATAAAATTCTTCACTCCATGAAAAATGTCAAAATCTAATTCTTCACTCCATGAAAAATGTCAAAATCAAATTCTTCACTCCATGAAAAATGTCAAAATCAAATTCTTCACTCCATGAAAAATGTCAAAATCAAATTCTTCACTCCATGAAAAATGTCAAAATCAAATTCTTCACTCCATGAAAAATGTCAAAATCTAATTCTTCACTCCATCAAAAATGTCAAAATCTAATTCATCACTCCATCAAAAATGTCAAAATAAAATTCTTCACTCCATGAAAAATGTCAAAATCTAATTCTTCACTCCATCAAAAATGTCAAAATAAAATTCTTCACTCCATGAAAAATGTCAAAATCTAATTCTTCACTCCATCAAAAATGTCAAAATCAAATTCTTCACTCCATGAAAAATGTCAAAATCTAATTCTTCACTCCATCAAAAATGTCAAAATCTAATTCTTCACTCCATCAAAAATGTCAAAATCTAATTCATCACTCCATCAAAAATGTCAAAATCTAATTCTTCACTCCATCAAAAATGTCAAAATCTAATTCTTCACTCCATGAAAAATGTCAAAATCTAATTCTTCACTCCATCAAAAATATAAAAATCTAATTCTTCACTCCATGAAAAATGTCAAAATCTAATTCTTCACTCCATCAAAAATGTCAAAATCTAATTCTTCACTCCATCAAAAATGTCAAAATCAATTCTTCACTCCATGAAAAATGTCAAAATCTAATTCTTCACTCCATCAAAAATGTCAAAATCTAATTCTTCACTCCATCAAAAATGTCAAAATCTAATTCTTCACTCCATGAAAAATGTCAAAATCTAATTCTTCACTCCATCAAAAATATAAAAATCTAATTCTTCACTCCATGAAAAATGTCAAAATCTAATTCTTCACTCCATCAAAAATGTCAAAATCTAATTCTTCACTCCATCAAAAATGTCAAAATCAATTCTTCACTCCATGAAAAATGTCAAAATCTAATTCTTCACTCCATCAAAAATGTCAAAATCTAATTCTTCACTCCATCAAAAATGTCAAAATCTAATTCTTCACTCCATCAAAAATGTCAAAATCTAATTCTTCACTCAATCAAAAATGTCAAAATCTAATTCTTCACTCCATCAAAAATGTCAAAATCTAATTCTTCACTCCATCAAAAATGTCAAAATCTAATTCTTCACTCCATCAAAAATGTCAAAATCTAATTCTTCATTCCATCAAAACTCTCTACTGATTACAATGTATCAAAATGTGTTACACTTAATTTCTTACAAAATTAGGAGAAGGACATTCGCGTAATATGAAAATCTAAATATCATAAATCATCTATATCTTAAAATTACTTAGTTTAAAAGAAATATGAATCTTAAAGAATACAAATCATGAAACAAGTGTCTTCTGGTGTATCTACATGTAAAAGTTTCCATTGAAAATAACCATAAGACTAATATCTAAATAGGCTTGTTACAACTACGAACGATTCACAAAGAATGAAAACAGATAATCCAAAGAAAGATATATGTAGAACAAAATACTATAAAACAAATTGGGTTCAGTATGGATGATTTCAATCTTTCTTTATAGCATCGTCTTCTCCATTTACGATTTTTTAATAATCTTGCGCTTCTTCTTTCAATTTCTATATATATATATATATATATATATTATATATATATATATATATATATATATAGAGAGAGAGAGAGAGAGAGAGAGAGAGAGAGAGAGGAGAGAGATATATATAAGATGTAAAGAGAAGAGATTCACTGAAATATCTATTTTTGTTTTTCTTCTTCCAGAAGCCAATAAAACCTCTGCCAACTACCATCCACTTTCTTCTGCCTCTCTTAGATAACAATGAGCTAGAAACTCACTTTGCTAGTCTCGATTTTTCTTAATCAATTCCTTAACTTTTCTCAAGACTCATACAAGTCGAAGCTCTCCCCCTTTCACCTCAAACTACCACCCCCTCCACCAGAGGGAGGAATTCCATCTACGGGAAATCCCGTCAGTAAGCGCTTCACGGCCTTCATAACCTTGACTCTGGTTGCCGTAACAAAAAATGACCCCCCCCCCCCCTCTCTCTCTCTCTCTCTCTCTCTCTCTCTCTCTCTCTCTCTCGGAAAACTTCCCGACACGCAGTTAGAGATTTCCTACTTCCAAAATGGATCGCGAGGAAACTCTATTGTATAAAATTGCTGGACAATCCAAGGCCATAAATTTCTACTTGGCAACAAAACCAAGAATAAAGAAAAAAATGTAGTAACTGCAGGTCATTTCTGCCAGCGTTGCCTTATGTAAGAGAGAGAGAGAGAGAGAGAGAGAGAGAGAGAGAGAGATGGAGCTTGCTGGAAGCATGCCAAGTTTCCGCAGAGTGCCACGTGGGACTTTGGGAGTGCCATCGAGAAGTTTATTAAACAATGGGAGTCAGGTTTTTCCAGGAATTCTGCTTTGGACTTAGACCCAAGAGGATATATATATATATATATATATATGACCAAGTTATTAATGAAATAAATAAAATAGACTAATAAGTTTCCTGTATATGAGTACAAGTATGTGCACGAATAAGGAGGTGCTTAAGTTATAAATAGATTTCTTGTCACCAAGAAATTTATTTTCAAATGTACTCGCTGTCTTTCAAGTTGTCTTACAAATAAAGTACATAAAATTTTGGACTGAAGATTATTTACGAGTTTGCAACCGATAACATCACAGTTTTAGTGTCTCCATTCAAGGAGAGAGAGAGAGAGAGAGAGAGAGAGAGAGAGAGAGAGAGAGAGAGTTCGAATCAGTAAACAAAACTAGTTTATAGATTCCAAAAAAAAATAACTGACTTTGTTATAAAAAAAAAGAACTAAAAAAAATCTACATAAAGTAATTCATAACAGATCCGACAGGTGTTTCAGTATCTAATGTGTATTTATTGACATCTATTTGTCGGTTTATGATGTCAAAATCATAAAAAAAAAAAAAAAATATGCTCTCAAACGCATTTCAATATGTGATTCCCAAAGAATAATGCGAAAAATAAGTTAATTATATCAGTCGCATGATTCATGATCGAGTTTCTTTTTTATATAAAATTATTTACTTCACCTTACCTCAAGTAAAATAGTTCAATAAAACCAATCTCTCTCTCTCTCTCTCTCTCTCTCTCTCTCTCTCTCTCAAAGAATAATTATTTCTCTAGCATACTATTTAGACTAAGTGCCAAAAATCCCTTTAATATCTCAGAATTATCATTCCTTACTTCTCACAATTACCAGAAGGGGAATCTTGTGCGTAAGGAATGAAGGCAGGAAAAGAGAGAGAGAGAGAGAGAGAGAGAGAGAGAGAGAGAGAGAGAGAGAAAATCTACCATCGGCAAACTGCTATTAGTATAGGATGCCGATATTGGGACAAAGGGGGATTCAACCCATGCCAAGGTCTTTGGTTGCCACCCCGAGTACGTCCTTTTGTGTTCTTTCTTATTCAGGGATAAAAAAAAACATTATTATCATTCATGGTCAAACCATATCCTAGACTTTTTCAGGATTAAAAAATCGTCTCGCGTGCGATCTTTTGCAGTCCTTTTCAGATCAACCAGCGTTCGCTCCTCATTGTACAAGTGCCAGAGTTTAATCTCTAACTTTCGGGGCTAGGACAACCAATCACATGCGTGATTTTTCGATCTTTTGATTCATGGCCTATTGGAAACGTCCCTGACTAGCGATATCTGGACTGGGGTTCGAGACCCGCTCAAGCTCGATAGTTTCTTGTAGTGTCTGCAACCTCAACTTCCTTGTGAGCTAAGGATGGGGTTGGGGGAGGCTATGGGTCTACCTTCCGAGTAATCAGCAGACATTTAGCTTGGGTGGAGAAGGGGATTGAGTGCTGATATCTACATAGCTTAAGTCTTTTAAGCATTGGCCTGCTAGCTTGGGCATTGTCATTGTTCCTTTAGCACCACCATTTTTTTTTTTTTTTTTTTTTTTTGTCTTAGGTCGGTTCTCTCAACAAAGTTTTTCCACCTGTAATCTTCTAACCGAAGTTAATGACAGTCGAATCGTGTCTTATTGTAGGCTTATTAACCTACATTTTAAATGCCATTGGAATTTGACCCTTGATGATCATACAAAACTGGGCTAAAGACGATAGAGGAAGTACGTTTGGAGTCATACTTCAGTTAAATGTCACCTGACAGGCACCTCTATGCTGTTTAAATTCCATCCATATTTCAACCATATGTTGTCCTTTGGCACCAGGTTAAAGCCCCTCTGATTTATGCACATCTTCGTTTCACCAGTACAATTAATGGCTACCTGCCCTGTGGTAGGGCTGTAAGAATATTACCACCGTACGTCCTGACTGACATGGAAAGCAACTATAAAGACAGCTGCTGCCTGAGTCTTGCTTTATAGCTAAACACTAGAACCACTGCCAATAACTGTGGAAACTGCTAACTTGCAGGGGTACTATTTAGTCAAAGGTTAGGTCCATCACCAATATCTGTAGTTCATGACTTCAAGGGAATGCGATGGTAAAATAAAACCTCTGCCAACTTATAAACCATACCTTTTGCTATTAGAAAGCGCATCGGGTAACCGACCCTTTAATGTAGGGATAACGATACCATTATTGGCTAAATGAAATTTGGTAGTTAATGACACCCATAATTGACGCCTCTTTTGCACATTCGATTAAAGACAATTGACAATATTTTCATGTTTTTTTTTTTTTTTTTTTTTTTTTATACACATGTTCAGAATCAACTTCCCGTACGTTGTGGTTTTCTAAAACCAAATAACAGTAACTGTATGACTCCAGGTTTTCTACCACCCAGTAAAAAAAAGCTTTCTCGTTTAAACCAAACACTAATAAAATCCTTCCTGCATTGCCATCGTTTTCTAACACCCATTTAGAAACCGTTCTAAATCTTCCATCAGCGGGTTTCATATTCAGCAGCCCCCCCCCATCACACAATAACCCTTAGGCATATGCAGTTTTCAAATAGAGCCTGACTTGCAAACATCGTTACTAAGATAAATTGCCTGAATTCAGATTGCCAGTATCTCAAGGAAATCTCACTTCTTGTCTTCTTTTACCTAGAAATCTTGGCCAATGTCACGTATATACATACACAGCAATATATACAAACATACAATATCTAACTATCTATAATATATCTGGTCACGGCACTGAGGATAAGTCCTCAAACTCAATCACACGAGTGGGAGCATATATATATATATATATACACACACACCCACACACACACACATATATATATATATATATATACTGTATTTATATATATATATATATATATATACTGTATATATATAAATATATATATACTGTATATATATAAATAAATAAATAAATAAATATATATATATATATATATATATATACTGTATATATATATATATATATATTCCCATTTTTCTTTCCAAGAAAGGGCATACTCCCCCACTCCTGTAATGATTTTGAGGTCTGATCCTCAGTTCCGTGACCAGATATATTATAGAAAGTTAGATATTGTACGCTTGTATATACTGCTGTGTATGTATATACGTGACATTACATAACTTTTACACCGACCTAATATAATTTAAGAACAAAACAATGGCCACGGCCAAACAAATAAGTCGAATGAATATTCAAAACCTAACCGAAATTTACTGCTGTTAATAACGACTGTGAAGTTCTGCAGGATTTACCATTTGGGTCTCTCTCTCTCTCTCTCTCTCTCTCTCTCTCTCTCTCTCTCTCTCATTTACAAACCCTTTCCCCTCTCCAGCAATTTCCCCTCAAAGAGTCCATTTAACCTCGCCCTTTGCGCTCTAGGCCTCCATCAGACCGTTCCACTATTCTTTACTTAACATTCATTCAACAGATGGCGTTGGAAACATGTTAACTGGCATGCTATTTAGGCGGCTTCAATTTGTCGAAATGCTTGTTCATTCGGATTATTTTCAAAACGTGAATTTCATCACGATTCTCTACATTCATAATTTCATTTCTGTTGCGTGAAATTATGGGTGCCTTAACAGAGCCAATGCATTGCCGTCTCAATACAGCAGAGCTTTTGTCCAAGGTGATATATTTCTCCTCTCTCTCTCTCTCTCTCTCTCTCTCTCTCTCTCCATTAATCTCTTCCCACCTGACTGTCCAACTCTTTTATATATATATATATATATATATATATATATATCTGCATTGCTCCATTCTTTATACTTTATTTCATGCCAGAAATTTTAGGTATGCCCAGTGGGGTACGTGAGAGGCCCATTGAACTACCTGTTTCAACAGCTCCACGGGTCTGGTTTTCTCCTTTTTTTTTAATTGAGCATTTTATGTTTATAATCTTACTACTACTACTACTACTACTACTACTTCTAATAATAATAATCCTCAACATCATCATTACCTCAAAACTATAAAAATCTTGCCAGCATAAGCAGAAGCATTCAAACGCCTCTTAGGTATACTTTCAGGCACAGTGAACGCTCACAGTCACACCAATTTCCTGCACTAGAGAGTAATTTATGTAAAATACACACATTTTCAAGCAATGCTCATATACTCCGAAAATCAAATATTTTACAAAACGTTTCCATATATGTCCAGTTTAAAATTAATTCTACTATCAATATCAGAATTAGTATCAACATAATCAATATTCTCAAGTCCAAATTGATCAGACGAGTTTGACGTTCAACGCTGTGAAAATCTTAAAAAACAGCTTTACACGGACGAAAATTTGTCAGCATTTGGACAAATTTCCTGAGAGAAAAAACAACTTATTGTAGCGAATTAAGAAATGTTTGATAGTTAAAGTATATTCCTTGAGCCCTTGGCCATATCATACAGTACTATCGACATTGTTGATTCTACTATATTGCAGTCCATAAATTATAAAAGCAAACACAAATGAACACACACACATTACATACATACATACATATATATATATATATATATATATGAGAGAGAGAGAGAGAGAGAGAGAGAGAGAGAGCTGATGACCCAGGCCGACATGGCTGAGGACTATGAAGTGTGAATGGCGAAATCTATCCGAGGCCCTTACATCAATAGGTGCTGGAGATGGGATATACATACACACACACACACACACACACACACATATATATATATATATATATATGTGTGTGTGTGTGTGTGTGTGTGATAGAAAAATAGATGGTACATTTGTATATATCAGAACACCAATACCCCAAAAATATCCATAAAAATTAAAAAATAATTCCACAATGTTCTTCTATCTCTACAACCCCCCCCCCCCACCCCCATAAAAAATAAGAAACAAACCATCCACACAAAGCGGCTAGACCCAATTCCTCCCGTGTGGTTCTCTCCTTTGAAACCACGAATAATCAAGAAACCTCTTACAAAACAAGCCAAACTATTGCTCATTTCCACTCCGACACAAACTTCCTCTGGGAATACGAAACCAAGAATTTGACCGCAATGATTACGAAATTCACAAAGGACAACACACATATTGCTGGTTTTGGAACTCTCTCTCTCTCTCTCTCTCTCTCTCTCTCTCTCTCTCTCGTAATTGTATAAGTTTCCTCTTGTAAGCAATTATTTCGTTCCTTTGGAAATCACCACCTTGAAAACTATAAATCTTCTAGAAGCAATGAAACATTTTAACCACCTCCGTCAAAAAAGGAAAAAACGCCAAAGCTGTATTTTGGCACAAGTGGTTCGTGACCTAACCTAACGTGACAAATGCCAGACAAGGGAAGGGGGGGGGGGTGGAGAACGTCAAGGGCCCAAGGATTCTCGAGGACCCAGGGTACTCCAGACACAAGTCAATACAGGAGAGTTGCCTGGGTCTAACATTTAATGGCTAATTATAATTTATTCACTTAATGAGTACCTAGACAGAACTTACATTAAGAATTAGAGGAATTGGCATTGTTGTTTACGTCTTCATCTCTTGATTAGACTATGGTATTACTTAGATGAAATCCTGCACTTTATCACATTGCTGGGCCTCACATTCTATGGCTAACCATAGATTATTCACTTCTACATTACCTGGACGATAGTTACACTAAGAAAACAAGACTGACACTGACATACTGTACAGTACAATGATTTCGTTCACCACGTTGTTGACTTCCGCCTTCTGGAGTATAAAAACACCAGATACGTATAGGTAGAATATAAGAATCGATGAAAACTTTTATTATTATTATTTCTATTATTATCAGCTAAACTACAACCCTAGTTAGAAAAGCAAGATGCTATACGCCCAAGGACTTCAACGGGGAAAAATAGCCCAGCGAGTTAAAGAAATAAGGAAATAAATGATATAAGAAGTAATGAAAAATAAAATACGTTAAAAACATTAACATTACAACATATCTAATTTATAAACTATAAAAGGACTTATGCAAGCCTGTTCAATATAAAAACATTTGCTTATTTGCTGCGAGTTTGAGCTTTTGAAGTTCTACTGATTCAACTACCCAATTAGGAAGATCATTCCACAACTTGGTCACAGCTGGAATAAAACTTCTAGAGTACTTCGACATGTTAGATTAGGTGGTGGTACCTCAGGCTAGGGCATTTGCCATTAATTTCATTACAACTAAAGCAACATGGCAGACTCAATAGAGTGCTTTCAATACGCGTCATCAAACTTCCGGTCCGCCATCTTGGAGGGCATACAAAGACGCGTTCAGTGAATAGCTATGGTTGAGCTGTTGAATATTTAGCCATTTCATCACATTCACATTCACACAATGCCCAGTTTTTGCGCTATTGTTGGCTGTGGGAATCGAGGACGAAGAGATGACAAGAGTTTCTACCGCATACCGGCAGTTATTCAGAATCAGGACAAAGATACAGAAGAATTATCCAAGTGCAGACGTGACTTGTGGTTGACCAGAATATCACGGGCTGATCTACGTGAATCCTCACTATCCTAAGCACGTATCTGTTCTGATTATTTCCTATCAGGTCAGTCTCGGCTAGGCCCTAAAAGTATCATTATTCCTGTGTAAACATGCTATATCCGATCGCATGGGTGACTTCAAAAGTATCACCGTCAGTTCAGTGTGTAGTGTGTGTGGGGGAGGGGGCATCTCAAATTTTTAAACATCAAAAGGGGCATCTCAGATTTACAAAACAAAATTAAAAGCACCCATATTGGCTATATTAACAAAGGCTACTTACCTAGGTCTCTCTTTCGCCAAGGTGCTCATGCCTATATATAATTAAGTGTATATTTATATTTATTTTAATTTGTGTATTAAATTGTGCAGACATACAGGCCTATGTGATGAATAAACATTGATTATAAATAATAATAATAATATCTGAAGGCTGGTTTAATCCGAAGGGGTATTCAGCTTATATATGAAACATCGAAAAAATAATTAAACTTGCGCATTTAATTGCAAGGAGGCAAAACGATCATCCAAGAGCATTACAATAGAGTTTGTCCATCATATGTTTATATGTATATAAGAAATTATAGCATTTGTAACCAAACACAAACACAATGGTTAGGCATGAAATAATAAAAGATTTGACATAATAATGCAAAACTTTTACATACATTTTGACAATCAAAAATTATAATACACAAGGTTAGGCTAAATGATCAATATTAGCATTATAATTATAAACACTCTCTTCATCGGCCCAGTGTTTATCTAATTTTGGACTAAAAAGCATTAAAGGGAAAAACAACCAATTCTGGAAGCAGATTATTCAATGGAAATGTATGCCCACTCATGTTCTGGGTTGGCCGACAGTACCAAGTAGTTCACCATATCAATGTATGAAATACTGGGATAATCCTCAATATTTTGACTGAATGAATTCTGCATCTGGTATGGATCTAGGCCATCAATTAGATCGAGTTTCTGCTTGTAAAAACGCTTATCATCACCCGACAATTGTTTGACAAAGTCGCTCTCATTGTCCATATTCGCTGTAGCAGCCGCCATGTTTTCGCTTTGTATGCCCTCCAGCATGGCCGCCGGCGATTCCCAGTGACGTCATTGAAAGCACTCTATAAGCTGTTGCATAGAAAACAAGTTTAATTATCCATTTTTTTTTTTTGGCATCACATCAGCATCTGTCTGCAAAAAATAAATCAGTACCATCTCTGATGTATGGTTAAAGTAATATCATAAACTAATTACACTACTAGTACAAATCAAAAGCTCTCATTCCTTGCTAGACCTTCCAAGACACCATGTCCATGGTCTTTGCTCTCCTAGGGGTCTGTCCCTCCACTTATTGTACAACATAGGTAATAGGTTGGCCAGGGCACCAACCACCCGTTGAGATACTACAGCTAGAGAGTTTTGGGGTCTTTTGACTAGCCAGATGGTACTACATTGGATCCTTCTCTCTGTTTACGGTTCATTTTCCCTTTGCCTAAACATATCCACACTGAACAGTCTGGCCTATTCTTTACATATTCTCCGCTGTCCTCATACACCTGACCTCACATGTTTCATTCAAGGGGTTACTGCACTATAGTCCACTCTTTTAGCGAGGCAGATTTGCACCGACTTGCAGCGGTGCCCTTTTAGCTCGGAAAAGTTTCCTGATCGCTGATTGGTTAGAATTATCTTGTCCAACCAATCAGCGATCAGGAAACTTTTCCGAGCTAAAAGGGCACTGCTGCAAGTCGGTGCAAATATGCCTCGCTAAAAGAAATGGACTATAATTGTATAGTTGGGTTCATAAATTCTAGTACAATTCAAAGGGAGGTAAAGAGACTCTTTAGCTATGATAAGCAGCTCTTCTAGAAGGTCATTTCAAAATCAAACCATTGTTCTCTAGTCTTGGGTAGTGCCATACCCTCTGTACCATTGTCTTCCACTGTCTTGGGTTAGAGTTCTCTTGTTTGAGGGTACACTCAAGCACACTATTCTATCTTATTTCTCTTCCTCTTGTTTTGTTAAAGTTTGTATAGTTTATAAGATATTTATTTTAATGTGTTACTCTTCTTAAAATATTCTACTTTCTTTGTTTCCTTTCCTCACTGGGCTATTTTCTCAGCTGGAGCCTCTGGTCTTATAGCATCCTGCTTTTCCAACTAGGGTTGCAGCTTAGCTAATAATAATAATAATAATAATAATAATGACCTACAATGGAGAAGCGATACCATTACTTTTAACCAAAATTATAGACTAAATATATGAGCAAACTATATTGATCACAATAGTCATGCTATTATTATCTAGGGGCGTGGTGGTCTATTAGAAACATACCTGCCTGTTGATTGCCGGACTGGGGTTTGACTCCTGCTTAAGCTTGATAGTTTCTTGTAACATTTACAACCTCACCATCCTTGAGAGCTAATGATGTAGGTTTTGGGGGCGCCTATAAATATACCTGCTGAGTTATCAGCAACCATTATCTGGCCCTAGCCTGGGGTGGAAAGGGAATTAGGTGCTGATCATAGGTATATATGGTCAGTCTATATGGTATTGTCACTATCCCCTGCCTTGGCCATTCTTGAGCGGCATCTAAACCTTAAATATTGTCTCTATTGATCAATATACAGTATTTCAGAGTACTATGTAATCAGATACAATTGGTTTGAAATAAAAAAGCCATTAAGGAAAAGTTCCATAAGGCAGGGTAATACCAGCAATGTTCTATAAAATAGAAGTAGCAAATATGACAATGAAAGAGAAGAAAATGGACATAGCAGAGAAGAGAATATCAAGATTGAATAGGAATGGGATTAGGAATGAGCATATAAGAGGGTTAATAAAGATAGTTAAAATATCAAAGAAAGTGCGGGAGGGGAGTGAAATGGTACGGACACTAATCAAGTAGATAGGAACACCATATTGAAATGAATGCCATGGATACGTAGGGTATGAGAAAAGAGGGAACGCCAAGAAAGAGGTGGAAACACCATGCAGTAGAGGACTTGAGTGAAAAGTTATTTGATGAATTAGAAGAGCACAACAGAGGTACTATACATGGAAGCTATTCATCCAAAATGACAACCCCATACAGAAATGGGGCTTAGCTGAAAGATGATACCATGGTGTAATTTAAAATACTATTCATTGGCTAAAAAGAGATCAGAGCATTCATTGTATACCTATAGAACACCACTAGGCTAAGCTAGTCTATCCTTAACCCTGGCTTAAACTTGCCAAGGCATAGCCTGCAATTTTTACACAATGTATAAGTCGATGAAAATCCTTGTCAAAGAAATAAGCACAGTAATCACCTGTATATATGCACTTACATCCTCACTTAAATGTTAGTAAATTGTCGCAAATGGCGTCCGCACTTGATAGCTGACCTACTAAGCAAACTATGGCCAGTTAGACTAGACGATTAGGGTATAGAATACAGTGCTTTGTGTACAGTATTATGATTTTGATAAATTGAATCATATATAGTGTGCTGTGAAGACAAAAGTTCTAGATTTTTCATTGCTTGTACGTATCAGAATGTTAACTTTCTAGTCTACTGTCATGGGTAGATACAATACTTTTAAAAGGATACAATAAAAGACAAAAATATCTATTCACAAAGAGTGAGCGCGAGGCGAGACGAGATTCGACTACGTACCCGTGATAAGGGAACTGTCCTGTTTTGACCAAGATGTCATCATTTTAATTAGTGGAGTCAGCATATTTTGAGAAACCGAGCCTAAGGGAAATCCTTGCTCAGGATATATGTCTTCATGGAAGGACACGTAATGCCCTTTAACACGTGGTCCAGATTGCATCAGAAATTTCTCCAAGAAGCTTCCAAGGCATGATTGAAGTGGGCATTTTTAAGGAAGCCATTAGAGATGCAGAATTGTTTAAAAGAATGCCTTCTATGGAGATGACCACTGCCCACTGTAGTTAACTCTGTCCATACTTCAAGAAGAGATTGTCCTAGAGAGATAGGACAGGACATAAGACAAGAGAGGAACTATGTCTGAAGCAGATAAGATCCAAGTCCTAGTGAGATAAGAAACAGAGAAGACCAGAAGTCTGATAGAGCCAGATTCTAACCCTTCCTTCGGACAACAAAAGCCTATCTCCAAAAAAAAAAATCCTGTTATGGCCGAGAAGAAGAGACAATTTGATGCAGCCAGCCCCCCCCCCCACCCCCCCCTGCTTGTGACAAGAAGTAGCCAACACTGCCTACAGCCTGCCTTAGTTCAACACGATCATCAAATTCTTGGAAGATGACCTTTGATGCCAACCCTTTTGTGACGTCTTCGAATCCGGTCATCATGCCAGTTTTATCTGAACTTCAGCTACCCTTCTACGTCGTCTCAAGCCTGAAGTCACCATACCAGTATCATCTCAACAGCTGCAGAAAGCCTCTGATGTCACATCTTGATGCCACCCTTTTTGTGACGTTTTCGAATCCAGTTATCGTGCCAGTTTCATCTGAACTTCAGCTGCCCTTCTGCAATGTTCTCAAGCCTGAAGTCTCCGTATCATTATCGTCTCAGCAGCTGCAGAAAACTATTCCTTGAGTATTTTTACCTTACTGACTGTTCCCCTTTTCTTTTGGTGTTTGATTGGTTTGATTTATCAGTTAAAGTAACAGAAGAAGTAACATTGATTTTCTTTGTAACTTTGTGAATAAACGTGTTGTGTTTCTTTTTATATCCATTTCCAATGTTTTAATGTCAGTTGTTGTTATTTGTTTTACTTATTAAAAGAACCTGTAACGATTTGAAGCTCGTAACATCTACCCTACTTCAAAATTGTAAGTATACACTGTACTGTACCATTAATATAAGTAGATACTTATTGTTGAGGATACTGGTTAACAAAAATTAAAAAGGGAAAACAGGTAAATGACATGACAACATGTTATATTTAGGAGTAGCACTGTAAATCCAAATGGACTTGACAGTAAGAGCTTTACTCTTAAATAACATATGCAAACTGCTTAATTTTACTGTTAAACTGATCTTACAGTATTAAACTTATTATCATTATTTGCAAAGCTACAACCTACTTGGAAAAGCAGGATACTATAAGCTCAGGGGCTCCAACAGGGACAATAGCCCAGTGAGGAAAGGAAACAAAGCAAGAGGAAGAGAAATAAGACATAATAGTGTGGCCGAAAGTACCCTCAAGCAAGATAACTCAAACCCAAGACAGTGGAAGACCATGGTACAAAGGCTATGGTACTACACAAGACCAGAGAACAATGATTTGATTTTGGAGTTTCCTCCTCATAGAAGAGCTGCTTCAGATAGTTCCATGGTTTATTATACCTATGTAACACTTTTGCAGCAAAAAATAAAGTTATGCAGCCCCCAACAAACTGCCTCATACTCTGGCAAAGAGATATCTACTTTGTTCACATCCATCATGCTCTTTTCAGGATGTAGGCTCTCAAAAGTTTTTTCTTGAAGTTGACAATATCTTTGGGGATTTAAGATGAGAACCCTCTCTATGTGTTGTATAGTACTATGATGTATAATTTCTCTCAAGGCAGATAGTCTTTTACACTAGATGTAGGGTTATTTTATGTACATTTACTTGAATACTACTGTATAAATATAATTTTCATAATTTTTACATAATATTTTTAACTACACAGGTGGTAGTATATTAGTATTAACTGAAATTCGTAATCTGGTAAATTTAGCAAGTGGAAATAACTGATGATGAAATGATTGCTATATCTCGTTAAGCTTTTGAAAACAGTGTGAAATTTCTGTCATTTCTGATTTTTCAGTACATGAAAATGATTTCAGAAACAATTGCTACAATTTCACAAATTCTACTGTGTTGGTGAGGAATAAATTGATTGCTAGGGTTATAAGATGAATTAGGAGGGGTAAGCTGATGTATTAAATATACATAAGAGGAAATATTTGAACTTGATCAATCACTAGCTTTAGGAATCCTTGAACTTACATAACTTCTTCCAAATTCTAAAAGATACTTTCAAGTTTGTTCATAAAATATTAAAATAATTGTAAATGGGAATTACCGTAGTGGCTTTATTCTTCAAACTGTCAAATTTACTCATTGGGACTTAAAAATTCACTGAATTCTTAATGTAGATTTTGTATGAGGGAGGAAATGGATTCCAAATTAGTAGAATATAGAACAGAACAGCATTGTCTTGATAGCTCTACTAATGCTTACCCTATACTTAGATATTAAAATTTCTTGAAGCAACTCTATTTCATAGCTGCAACTTGTTAAGAATAAGTACGCTGGTTTAAGCATGTTTCGATATAAATTTACTGTACAGTATATGAGGTGGGTAGAATTTTGATTTTGGAGTTAGAATTATTGGTTGGATTTAGTACATGGATGTAGCTCTAAGTCACCAAGGATTAATCAATGCCCCAGTGTGGAATACATTTAAAAAAGGATCCAAATTCAGCAGGAATAAAACTATTTACTATACAAATGTCACAAAATCTCGTGTGAACAACCTCATATGACATAATGGAATTATTTCAGTAAATAAAAAGTGAGTATAAACCATCCATATCCATATACCACAGGCACTTCCCCCAATTTTGGGGGGTAGCCGACATCACAAAGAAACAAAACAAAAAGGGGACTACTCTCTACGTTCCTCCAGCCTAACCAGGGACTCAGCCGAGTTCAGCTGGTACTGCTAGGGTGCCACAGCCCAACCTCCCACATTATCCACCACAGATGAAGCTTCATAATGCTGAATCCCCTAGTGCTGCTACCCATATTATGGGTAAATAAGAGGTAAAACAAAACAACAAAAAAGTTTCTTGCAGATATCTGCAAATTTAAAAGAAAGTTTTAAAATTGTGGACGAGTACTATTTTTAAAGTGATTGTTGAATCTCTTCCTTCATTGAAAAAATAACACATGAATCTTGGAGAAGTACTGAAATGTTGTAATTAATTTTATTGAATTTTTGTTTTATCATACAGCATTAAACTGGAGTTAGCAATATTCCAATAATTTAACTTCCGTTGCCATCCCTGTTGTCTTCACCATGGACTGAAGTGCCTCTTCAATGCCAATATGTATTTAAATCATGGTTACTGTATTTGAATAATAGTGAGGGACTAGGATGAATATAGTGATTATCTATACAGGGAAAGGGAAATTTGGGAATTGAGTACAGTAGTGGACTTGCGTTAAACTGTAGTTGAATCCTGTATCAATGGAGCATATTAAAGGTAGCAGGAGTAAAGAAATGGAAATTTAATGAACTTTAAGGTTTTACCAGAAATCCCTTTGCAGTCAATACTCCATCAAGCACACCATGTGAAATGAAGAAAGACATATCCCACCTAGCTCGGTTTGCATTTGGGCACCCATAGTTTTCCTAGTGATGGACAAGTCAAGTTATTTCCGTGTCTCAGCAAAGCGTATTTATATTGTCCCAGAACTTTCCTGAATTCATTCCCAATCACTTATTCTACAAAACATACAGTATATCATAATTTTTAAAATCTTTACTTTTTTCTTGCTTGGTTACGGTTTTAGTGATTTTGATCATTTATTTACTTATGTTTTGTTGTTGGTGAGTGTTAACATCACTAGCTGGAGAGGACGCGAGTTTCTGGTTTTCCCACGTCTGACGCATTCAGATACATTACCATATATAGGTATTTTTGAACAGCCACTGTTCATTGTTGTTTTATACTTTAGATAGGTGTCAGTGGAGTAGTTTTGTTTTACTTACTATCCTCATTCAGTGTTGAATACTGTATACGCTTTGGTTAAAGGTACTAGGGCACGATTCTTTTACTTACTGTATAGTAATTTGTTTAAAGTGAAGTGAGACAACTACAGTACTTGAATTGGTTTGATCATAAGGGAAACAATCACTGCTGTATAGGATATTGCTTACATTACATTTGAACCTTTCCATGTTATCTGGAAAATAAAGAATTACAGTCAACTGATGATAGAGTTCCATGGGTTTTTTTTTATCACTTACACAGCACAGAGCTCAAGCTACTAATGAATAATAAAAAATTGTTTTCTCTCTTTTCAAAAGTATATTTTGCATATTACAGTTTGTATGTATTTGGGTTACTCTTGATTGAGCAAGAACTAGAGTTGGAACGACTGAAGACAATCTTTGTAAGTGGGATCTGGGGCCCACGTGGTCATCCCATCCAGACACTGGACCACATGCTTCATGGGTGTAAACAGAGGCCAATCTGTACAGATTTAGACCTCTACAAATGTAATCAGGCCAATATGCAGTGGATAGAATGTGGGTGTGAGATATGATGATGATGTATACATATAAGCACCTACAGTATATTATGTATACAGTATAAAATCCGACTTACAACACAATGTAAGAAAAAATTTTGTTATTAACTCGAGGACCTCCTGAACTGCTCACATACATAGGAAGAGACTGTCAGAGACACACAGCTAATGCTGCTTCATCTTCAATGTCTTTTTCGTGGGGCAAAGTAGCAGCGCTCGGTTGAGGTCATGGCAACCAGTACATTATTTCCCAAAATGGGACAATTTTTGGCAAACAACCCTCCTGATACAGGACCGAACACAAGGTGCAGAATGTTTCTTCCCGCTAAGGGACAAACTCGGAAAGCACCGCTTCTTTCTCTCTAATGAAGAAGAGAGATCGTCCAAGAAGGGGGGAGAAGGGCGACACCCTTCATCCTCACTGGAAGTGCATGTGGTCAGCTCCGCATGACATCTGTGTGTGCAGATGTCTCTTCCTGCTATAGGACAAATCTCAGTACTTACAACTCCCAGTATGAGACTATGTACAGGCAAGTAATGAGTACCCAAATACCTCCCTAGAGTTGATTACACCGATATTCCATCCTGCCATAGGACAACTTTCAGCACTTACTCAAGAAGGGAGGTTTCTGGTACTGCATTGTATGAGTCCTATCAACTGGTTTTCCTGGTCATCTTTGATGACATCATCTACATGTTTTCCTCTAGAAGTAGCAGCAAAACCTCTCTCACAAAGATGAGGTAGAAGAGAAGGAAGTACTTGAAGTTCACCTTCTACCGGGTCATATAGGCCGATGACTAAATTCTCACAAGGAAAGAGACCACTTGAACTCTATGAAGAGACAGCACAACAGGGTGAATAATCTTTACTGCCTTTCCGGAATTGGGAAGACACTGAAGATGAGACGGAGCACATCATTGTCTAAGAATTGCCAACTTCCTTAGGATTGCATTGTTGTCGTCATCACAATACCACACAATTAAGGGAATAAACAGCAAATAAGAATGCTGTCCAACAGAAACAAGAATGTGGATATTGGTAGGTTTGTACAGAAATCCGTTAAGAAGCTACAGTAATTGGGGAATAACTTCAAATCCCTCTAAATACAGTATCTTTTGCACTCGATTGGCCACCACATTTATCTATAAAAAAAGCAAGATTAAAATAGCCAGATGAGGATGCCGGAAGTACATCCGTACTATAAGGCACCTGAAAGCAAAGTGGAAGCTCAGTGGCCTGTCCAGCTAACACTTAACAAGTTTTAACAGTCGTACAAAGTTGCACTGTATACTCCAACTAAGAACCCGGGTTTGTATAGTTATGACAAACTAATAGAATTTGCGATTTTGAGGTAACTCTAACCTACATGTTCCATTCATCATCCAGTATGAGGCAAGGTTCTCATAACCTGTGGAGTTACCTAATATTTCAAATGTCTGGTAAATATATTTTCATACTGCAAACTGTTATTACTGTACCTTGATTTCAGGTTTCTTAATATAAATCTAGTGCTTCTCTTACTCTGAAGCCTGTCACTTAATGTCAATATGCCAGGAATCTCTGAACACCCTAAAGTACCATGAGCATAATAACGCAAAAATAATAACGGTTCCAAAGGCATAAGGCCAGGGACTTAACCAAGAACCTAAGTGACAGAGTACTAAACGGGCAGACAAAGATGAATTCCCAAGACAAGTGAACAAACAATGGCCGCTGTGAAGGGCCAGACGGGAATGATAAAACAGACTATACTGGATATAAAACAAAAGCCCGGTACTATAAAAAGCTGTCAAAACAAACTATGGTACTTAACGCTGGAATGTGTGAAGATGGAGCTTCGGACATGACGAAATAAATCCACGAATGATAAAAAAGCCGAGAGCACCACAAAAAATTTTCACAATGACGAAGTCCAAAATGAAGGATGTTGTTCAGATGGCGCTCGCGTCGGGGCGTGGGTGGTGTGGCACTGGTGGGTTGGCTAGGGCCTTTGTATCGGCCCATCCCTTTGACGAAGGAATTAACTAAATGGAAGACAACCTGTGAATAGTGGATTTCACGCGCCTTTGCTTTATACACGACACCCAAAAGGTGCTCGCGCGAGGGTTGTAACCTCAGCATTCCATGCTTTTATCTTTCTCTGGTATAATTGGAAGGTTTTAGCAGAAAAGGTATATTAGAAGGACTCTTTTCACCGGGCGCCACAGGTCTCTCCCCAGAAATAGGTTTTTCCTTCGTCAAAATCCCTTAATCAGAAGAACAAGTACCCTAAGCTTATACAGATTACAGTAATCAACCAATGGGAAATGTTTCAAAAATATCCATGAAGTCTAAAAGCGGAAAAACATATAAATGCATATCAATAACAATTGCATTTCCTACAGATAGAGAATATAATCATTCTATTAATTTCCCTTGATGATCGTATTGCTTCTTCTCTGGAAGCTCAGTTTAATTGACACTTCTCCTTAAGATTTTTAAATTTTCACATTTTCTTTTGCTTCAATGCATACATGCCTTTAACAAGGGAATGGAACCCTCTAGCAATAAGGGTGAAAATCCCAGGTTGCTGCCACTGTTAACCTAGTCTTATCTTCGTCAACTGGCTGCAATCACATTCAGATTGTATACTCTGTTAGAATGTTCACTTAATGCACTCAAATATGTTTTCCTTTGGTTTAGTTGGCAATTACTGTCGGCAATGTGCACAGGAAATATTTCTGGGAGATTCTGATCCACATTCCTTTTGTGTATCGCGTCAGGGCAATACTGCGACTTAAATAATTGCTGTGGTGAGTGGTTTCACTCTCGGAACCTCTAAGCGAAAAAGGAACTAGCTGTTAGTTAAGGGGAGAAGCCAGAGAAGACTAGGCTATATAATTATAAGGGGGATGATGATGGTATTGACACGCCTCCACCTTTAGACAAAACAAATTTAGCCATCACTTGACGTCACTTGCTTCCTTTGTTAAACTTCATTAGTCCAGTGATTCCTCCCTTAGCTTGGTAATTCTGGTCCTTATCAAACCATGGCCAAACTTAATCCAACACCCATAGATATTCTAATATCAATAGCATTCCATTCAGTAAGGGTACTGCACATATGCCGTGCACCAAAGATTTGAAAGCCTCAATTATTTACATTATTTAGTTCTTTCTGGTGCCGAACCCTTGCAATCTACTATTTTAGTCTCTCTATAAGACTAAACCTGGTTGTGAGGCAGTAGACCGAGCATGTTAGACTGATCATAATTCCCCTCAGCTCACTAAAGTAAGAGCTTTCCATTCTAAAGGTAGTAATAATTCTCATATTACTTATATTGACTGGGTGGCATATCATGATTTCTTTATATTCTGAAGAGATAAATGAAGTTTGAACTCTTTGAATTGTGTGACTCTGTTTCAAACAACACTGTTCCCAGTTCACTTGCAAGATCAGCCTCTAGCTCGTCTCATATAACATTAAATGGGCACTAGTGAATACATATCTGAGTCTACACATTCCAGCTGCTACCCCTTTTCAAAGCGTAAACAAACTAAGAAATCGGCTGATGATCACATCATTTTTATGCACACGTAAAATATTACATGAAACATCAAAACATATTCCATTCAAAAGAAAGTACTTTTCTATACTGTACATAAATTTTAATAGTAAAGTCTTGACATAGTGTATCTCTCAATACTTACACTTCCTTCATATATATACTGCATATATGCTTTATATTTAAACTTAAAATTATATAACTTCTTATGAAGAGGTTCAAAATGTCAAGCTGAACGGTTGCTACGCATCCAAGTATATTCTGATAAGATGGCTCGAGGTAGCGGGATAACCGGTGACTGGACATTTTCCTTCATTTTTTACGTACGTAAGTATGCAACTGTAGCAAAACACGTATCTGTAATGGAACAAAATTTGAAACAAATAAACTGAAAAATACAACTAGAAGGAGAAATGATGTTATTCTTTTTTTATTAAAACACAGGTTGTGATACATAAATCTCAGGTTCTCAAATAAGCTTATGTCCTTCTCTCAGGTTCTCAAATAAGCTTATGTCCTTCTCTCAGCTTCTCAAATAAGCATATGTTTTTCTATGTTAAGATAATTTTATTGCTATGGATATTCAGGTGTGAAAAAATTCTGCATATACCGGTACTTTCACAATAGAATATTACCTAAATCTTAACTGATCAGATCATGCTCATTGATGGCCACTTGATAAGTAGCAAACTTAGATTCCAGCAATTATTTTCTGAATTTTACATGCAAATATATTTGCATACGACTACTAAGAATTATCAGACAGAGACCAGCCTTTCTAATTTTTCTAAGCATATGAAAATTTAATTTTGACGGTTGAGTAATTTTAAAACTAATGACATGAATATTTGACTCAAGCCTATGTTTTTACTTCATACGATTAAAATCTTTTTATAAAATATTAATGGCTTCATACAAACAAACCATAACTTCAAACTATGTTGTCTTCTCTCTTCTCTTTACATAGGTTCCTATTGTAAATGTTTAATCAGCTGTACACTTCATATTTAAGGGACAAGTTATAATAAGCAACATGCTGTATATACAAAATATAAAATTAATAGTTAAAATCTTTACACACACGTAATATAGAATCATGGGCATTACACCAATAATCAGGTAGTTAATCAACCAACTGAGGCAAGAAATCAAACTCTTAATTTAGGTAAGAAATCTAATTCTTAACTGGATTTGCTCTAGCATTAAAAATCACAAATTTTTAGTAATTTGTATTTTGTCTAACAGACTTACCTCGAACTACTTTCTTAGGAGGTACCTGGAATCTCCTCTCAACCGACCAAAGTTTTGTGTAGTTTACCCTACTTCCGTTTTCTGTGAGCATCACCCCGGGCGGAAGGATACGTGCCCTGAGGCTGACCCCGAGTCAGGCCACATGCTAGCTTGGGTCTCGACCCTCAGTAAGTTCTTGGAAGCTAAAAATACCTAAGGGTCAGTAAGGCACTCGGGGAAGGAAGGGAGGGCCATTACCCGAAAGTAGTTCTCGGTAAGTATGTTAGGAAAAATACAAATTACTAAAAATTTGTGATTTGTTCCAACACAGAGACTTACCTCGAACTACTTTCTTAGGAGACTTACACTTTAGGAGGTGGGAGTGTCTACCTGACCTAGACCCAACTAAGCAGAATGGCCGTGAACCTAGATAGGAGACTAGGTTCCAAAGGTTGTCGGAAAACGAACAGTAGGAAAAACTACACATAGAGCTCACACTAGTGTCTAAGTACTCACCCTTAAAAAATTTCTTGCTGTTGTGTTCAATGACGAAGTTGTGAAGTCATGTCTTGTGCAGTCTCTACTTGGTCAAATCTCCGGGGAAAGAAGAGAAAAGAGAAGACAAGGGGAAAGGGAAAACGAACCTGTGTCTTTTTGGTCTTGATACCCGCGATTATACCTGGGGCTTTGGCCGTTAAATTGCTTGGAGAGCGGAGATGACTGTCCAAATAGAGAACCCGTCTAGAGACTTCCTCGAACATTCCTTAAGGTAGTGAGCTGTGAATGTAGATTGGTTCGACCAGGTGTCTGCTCTGAGGATCTGCGCTACTGCCATGTTTCTCTCAAAGGCAAGAGAGGTACTTATACCCCTAATGTCATGTGGTCTGGGATTACCTGGTAGGGGAAGACCGGCACTACTATAGGCCTTGATGATCACCTGTCTGAGCCAAAAGGAGATGGTATTCTTAGAGACCGGCTTACTCACCGTGCCCGTGGAGATGAAGAGGTTCTTGATACCAGGCCGGAGACTGGGAGTTCTCTCCAGATATTTCCTTACGGCTCTGACTGGACACAACTTCAAATCTTCCGGATTACCTGACCGAGGAATTGCTAGAACTGTGAACTCCTCGAATTTTGGATCCCAGACAGTTGGATTTTGTGTTTTTGCCATAAATGAAGGAACGAACTTGAAGGAGATCTCACGCCAACCTCTTGTATGCGATACTTCGTAGGACAAACCATGGATCTCGCCCACTCTCTTAGCTGAAGCCAAAGCCAACAAGAAGACCGTCTTGAGCGTGAGATTTCTATCTACTATGTTCTTCAAAGGTTAAAATGGCGGCTCACTCAACATTTTCAGAACTCTAGCCACATCCCATTGCAGCACCCTGGAGGCATGGAGAGGACAGGTTTGCTCAAAGCTCCTGATGAGCATAGAGATGTGCCTAGAGGAACCCAGATCAATGCCTTTCAGGAGGAAAACTTGGCCTAACGCTGCACAGACTCCTTTGATGGCTGGAATTGACATGCCCACCACGTCCCTCAGGTGTACGAGGAAATCCGCAATGTCCGAAATCGAGGCTCTTAAGGGCTTGATGTTTCTGGAGGCACACCATTTCGTGAAAGTGGTCCATTTTGCCTGGTACACCGCTGCCGATAAGTGCTTCAGATAACAAGACATTCTTTCAGCTGTTCCTGCCGAATAACCTTCTTTCCTCAGGAGCCGCTGGATAACCTCCATGCGTGAAGGCGCAGAGATCGGGGATTGTCGTGGAATCTTTGTAAGTGTGGCTGCCTCAGGAGATCTGGTCTGTCTGGCAGAGACCACGGGGGAAGGCACGCTAGCTCTTTTAGATCAGCGAACCATTCCCTCTCCGGCCACCAAGGCGCTACCAAAGTCATCCTTAGGTTGTGAGCCGTCCTTACTCTGTTGAGCACTTGCCTGATCAATGCGAAGGGAGGGAAGGCATATATGTCGAGATTGTCCCACCTGTGTTGAAAGGCGTCTTCAAATGCCGCCTTTGGGTCTGGGACAGGAGAACAGAATACGGGGAGTTGTGCGTTCAGTCTGGTTGCGAAGAGGTCCATCACTGGCGAACCCCACATTATTATTATTATTATTATTATTACTTACTAAGCTACAACCCTAGTTGGAAAAGCAGTATGCTATAAGCCCAGGGGCTCCAACAGGGAAAATAGCTCAGTGCGGAAAGGAAAAAAGGAAAATAAAATATTCTAAGAAGGGTAACAACAATAAATATCTCCTATATAAACTATAAAAACTTTAACAAAACAAGAGGAAGAGAAATAAGATAGGAGAGTGCGCTCGAGTGCACCCTCAAGCAAGAGAACTCTAACCCAAGACAGTGAAAGGCCATGGTACAGAGGCTATGGCACTACCCAAGACTAGAGAACAGTGGTTTGATTTTGGAGTGTCCTTCTCCTAGAAGAGCTGCTTACCATAGCTAAAGAGTCTCTTCTACCCTTACCAAGAGGAAAGTGGCACTGAACAAGTACTGTGCAGTAACCCCTTGGGTGATGAAGAATTGTTTGGTAATCTGTGTTGTCAGGTGTATGAGGATAGAGGAGAATATGTAAAGAATATGCCAGACTATTCAGTGTGTATGTAGGCAAAGGGAAAATGAACCGTAACCAGAGAGGAGGATCCAATGTAGTACTGTCTGACCAGTCAAAAGACCCCATAACTCTCTAGCGGTAGTATCTTGCTACTTCTGGGTGAAGGGACCATTCGGTCCCCACCACCTGGCCCATTCTGTTGAGTCCGTCGGCTAGGACATTCCTCTTTCCCGGAATGAATCTTGCTGTTATTACGACTTGTTCTAACTCGGCCCAATCCAGAATCTCCAACGTGAGATCGCACAACTCCTTCGATTTTAGACCGCCTTGCTTCTTTATGTAAGCTACCACTGTGGTGTTGTCGCACATTAACGCCACTGTGTTTCCCCTTAGAAGACCAACGAACTGAAGACACGCTTTCTGAACGGCCCTCGTCTCTAGGACATTGATATGCTGAGTCTTTTCCACCTCCGTCCAAGAGCCCCTTGCTGACTTTCCGAGAAGTTGAGCTCCCCATCCTTCCTTGGAGGCGTCCGTAAAGAGGAGCATCTCCGGGGGCTCCGCTGCGAAGGGCATCCCCTTGAGGGTGTTTGTCCGGTCCCGCCACCACTTCAGGGATTGCCTCATCTCTGGAAGAACAAGAACTATTTCGTAGGGCGAATCTACTTGGTTCCAGAGTCCCTTCAGGTTCCATTGGATGGTCCTGAGTTTCATTCTCCCTTGGGGAACCAGCTTATCCAATGAAACTAGATGGGCTATCAATCTCTGCCAATCCTTCGCTCTCCTGGGCTGTCCTGATAGGAAGGGACGGAGGACCTGGTCCAGGTTGTTCAGCCTTTCCTCTGATGGCGAGACTCTCACTAGTCGGGAGTCTAGAACCATCCCCAAGTACGTCATCCTGGTGGAGGGAGACAGGTGCGACTTCTCCAGGTTGATGGTGATACCCAGAACTTTGCAGAATTGCAGTAGCTTCGAGCCTTGCTCCTTCAAAACTGACTCTTATGAAGAAAGGAGCAACCAGTCGTCCAGGTAGCGAATCAGACGAATTCCTCGTTCGTGAGCCCATACGGAGACAGTCATGAAGATTCTCATGAAAATATGGGGCGCTGTTGACAGGCCGAAGCAAAGAGTCTTGAATTGCAAGATCTGGGTATCCCACTTCACCCGAAGGTACTTTCTGCTGGAGGGGTGAATAGGGATCTGGAAATAGGCGTCCTTGAGATCTATGGATATCATGAAGTCTCCTTCTCTCGAGGACTCCAGGACTGACTTCGGGGTGTCCATCTTGAAGTCGGTCTTGCATACAAACTTGTTGAGGGCCGACAGATCTATGACTGGTCTCCAACATCCCGTCGCTTTCTCCACCAGGAAGAGGTGGCTGTAGAACCCTGGGCCCGGTTGTAGCACCGTTTCCATTGTCCCTTTCGTTAACATAGTGGAGACTTCTTCTTGCAAGGCTTCCCTCTTCAAGGGGTCCTTGGGGGCTAACCACTCCGCCTGATTTGCTGGGATAAGAGGTGGTGGATCTGCCAGGAACGGAAGCCTGTACCCCTCTTTCAACACTGTTACCGTCCAGGGTTCTGCTCCGTTATTCTTCCATGCTTGCCAAAATTGTTTGAGGCATCCCCCTACCTGAGGCTTGGGCAGGAGTGGGGGGCCTCTCACCCTACCTCCTGGAGGAGCGACCTGAACGTCCTCTCCTGGAAGCTGAGTGGGCTGTTCTAAAGGAGGCTGGGGCTGTGGGAGCGCCCCTGCGGGAGGGCTACGAAGGCTGAGACCACAGGGACGCTGGGGCCTCTCTCCTTACCTGGTTAGGGGAGGCTCGAGATGTCGACGGTTCATCAGATGGAGGCCTTCTGTAAGTGGGCCTCCTCATGGCGTGAGGTCTGGGAATGGTCACTTCCTTCCGTTTCAGAAGTTTCTCAACCACTTCTGTCTGTTTCAGGGGAAAAAGTCCGTCACCCCACACAGAAAGGTTCCTCAAAGTCCTCGCCTCCCTGTCCGGCATACGCCTGGACAATTTACTGTACTCAAGACTCTCTTCTTCGCAGGACCCAGTTGGCGGATAACGCTAGAGACTGAAACGTTAGGAACTTCAAGGCCCGCCCTCCGGAGCTGATAAGTTCCTTCAACAGTGCTTGATTGGACGGAGCTGCAGGGTCGGAGGAATCCTGGATGCCTACTAGTGTCGAGGCCCACCAGTCTAACCAAGAGGCGACGTTGACAAGGTCTTTGGACATCTCCATCATCGTTGCCTCCGATTGAGAAAAACCGATAGGTGCTGAAGAAGCTATATCCTCCGAAGCCCCCTGGCCTAAAACTTCTAGGGAGTCTTCCAATTTGCTGGCTCCCTGCGGCTGTCCTTCCATCCAATAATATTTGCTTTGGGACTTCAACCCCTGGAGTAACTTGGAGGAACTCTGGAACCTTCAGCGTTTCGTGCCACAACCTTGTCTATGTGAGCACGGCCAAGCCTCACATCTCTGGCCACAGGTAGGGCTAAGGAGGGCTTCTGTTGAACAGGTTCCTCCATTAGCCTATTAAGGCTAGACCGCCAGGCATCCTCGTCGGAAGGAAGTGGTTCCTCAATCCTGTGGTGCTTTCGTATTAGACCAATAACCCTCCTATAAGCGGAGTCCTCTGATGGCGCAGCTTCAGTGTCGCCGTCCGCCCCCTCCGTCTGAGGTTGAGGAACCGTATCGACGGGGGCCTCCATACTAGGTTGTGGTCTGAGGATGGGCATTGCGGAGGGAGCGAGAACCTCCGTCCTCCGTTTGTCTTTCTTCAAGGAAGGCGAGGCTTCCGTGGGTTTGCTCGACAGAGGAAGCCGTCCCTCTATATCACTCGGTCGAGCTAACTCGACAAGGCTGCCCGTCCGAAAAGGCGACTCCATCCGCTGGGTGGGTTGAGACGCCTGTTTCGAGGCCTTACGCCTGTTTCGAGGCCTTACGCCTGTCCGAAGAGCCCCTTGGGTCTTTGTGAGATTCAACTCTATGGCTGGTGGAGGCCCTTCTAGGAGGACTGTCTCTGGGAAGCCAACCCGCAGTGCTCGGGAGAGTAGTAAAGATCGCGAGCTTACTACGGGGAACGAGGACCCATTGCTCCTTCGGCGAACTGCTCCTCCTGGCTTTCCTCCTCGGGGACCTTGACCGCTTCCTCCCATGTCGTGACCTAGAACGGGACCTCAAGGGGGAGCGCCGTCTCCTGAACCTGTCCCTCCTTCGACGGTGTCTTCTCCACGCCTCTTCCTCCGACGACAACGATGAGCCTGCGGCCGAAGACTCCAACGACTCCTCGTAACAGATCCGAGAGGCGGCCGCGGCCGGTTTCGCAATTTTCTGGGTTCCAAATGTTGAAGGCTGAAGGAAAACGCCGAGAAACGCCGATAGAGGGGCTGGGAGAGAGGTCGGACGATCTACATTCTGGAACCAGGACCAAAGGCCGTCCTCCCCCTCAAAAGTGACCTACAGGGAGTTCTCGGGGGGGCCCCATCCGAGGGGATCTTCCTACGGCGAATCTTCTTTTCCTGGGGTTCCTTCAGCTGCAGAGGTGCCTGAAACATAAATCCAAGAAGCTGGTGAAGACACAGGGACATCTTTATTCCACATAGGGTCGTCCGAAGAGACGTGGCCCCCAAGCACACACGGGCATCGTCTTGAGGACCCTCACTAAGTAAACCTTCAGGCCCCCCACTTGCCTGTAAAGGATCAGCAACCCCATAATCCCGAAGACACGACTCCTGGGGAAGAACCATTGGTTTCTTCCCCGCAACGGACTTACCTCGTCCCCTACTCTGGGTAGGGGATGAAGAAGGAACCCTGTCAGACTTCTCTCCTGTAAACGTTGCTGGCGAAGAAATGCAGGTCTTCCTGGGCGAACGTTTAGATGACTTCTTCTTCTTCGTTCCAAACCTCACCCACTGCACCTCACTCCACGACAGACACTCCGGACATGTGTCCGAAGGAGAGCAAACTCTACCCCTGCACGAAGAGCAAAGGGAGTGCGGGTCCACCTCAGGCTTAGACAAGAACGCACCACACGACTTCCCAGCCTTAGGCCCAGGACAACGGCGGGGATGCTCCATACCGCACTAACACAATACCACAAGACACCGGAATGCAGCGGGGAAGGATAACAAGGGCAAGTAAACACTTTAAAAACACAAGGGAAAGCAAAGGGAAAACAAGTGAACACGCGAGAGCACAAGGGAAAGTACAGTGGACCACGTGGGGACACGCGGGACACAAGAGTCGGGGACACAAAGGATCGCACTGAGATAAGGAGAGCATCGAGATGATATCACGACGCGACCAGAGAACTTACTGGAGGTCGAGACCCAGGCTAGCATGTGGCCTGATTCGGGGTCAGCCTCAGGGCACGTATCCTTCCGCCCGAGGTGATCCTCACAGAAAACGGAAGTAGGGTAAACTACACAAAACTCTGGTCGGTTGAAAGGATATTCCAGGTACCTCCTAAGAAAGTAGTTCGAAGTAAGTCTCTGAGTTGGAACAATCACAATTTTGAAACTAAAATGAAATTTTCAATAATAAACTTTCTTATTTCTATACCTACCTGATGTTCATATTGCTTCTCCAGAAGCCAGGTTTAATCAACATACCCATCATCATCATCATCACCTCCTACGTCTATTGAGGCAAAGGGCCTTGGTTAGATTTCATCAGTCATCTCTATCTTGAGCTTTTAGTTCAATACTTCTTCAGTCATCATCTCCTACTTCGCACCCTCATAGTCCTCAGCCATGTAGGCCTAGGTCTTCCAACTCTTCTAGTGCCTTGTGGAGCCCAGCTGAACATCTGGTGAACTAATCTCTCTCGGGGAGTGCGAAGACCATGCCCAAACCATCTCCATCTACCCCTCAAGCAGTAACATACCCATAAAATGTTTAAAATTTGAATATTTTTTTTCACTTCAACAAATACTTCACCTTGAAGGAACAAAGCCCTCTGGTGGTAGGAAGCCAAGGTTGCCACATTAGGAAGCATAGTTTTAAGTTTCGAAGTTGCCATTACCCTTCCTCTCAATACTAAGAGTCTGTGGAGAGGTCGATGGCAAGTATATGAACATCAGGTGAGTATAGAAATAAGAAATTTTATTACCGGTATTGAGATTTTAATGATTTCTATGAATCTCCCCTGATGTGGGATGCCATTGAAGAGAGGGGTAAACTTTTGTACAAGTACAGTAATGCAATGCGGTTAAGGGTTACTAACCAGGTCTAGATTACTTGTCTACCTTCCTTTGATAAACAGTTTTCATTACAGTTTGAAATACAAGATTTCAAAGAGTTTAATAAAGTCATTAAGAATACAGAAGTGTACTGTAGATAACCTTCTTAGGATAATGTTTTATGAATATCAACTTGGTACGCCATTAAGCTACTGCTAAAAACTTGACCACAAAAAATTAGGAAAATACCTGTGCTCCAAATATTATGTACCTTATCTCAAATATTTGAAGATTTTTTTTCAACTAATTTCTTGTGCACTTCTGTGACGAAATTTTACTAAGGAATGCCAGAGAATTTTTGGTTAGCAGGTGATTATGGACCATCATCCAAGAGAACAAATTAGGGACACTACCGCTACTACCTTTCGTTTGTCCAAATACAACTGTACGGCTCTTACTGGACAAAACACTATTTTCTACTGACTACCTTCATCCAGTTTTAGGGATATGAAAAATTGAGGCAGACTCTTAGCCTTAAAAACATTTTGGCCGTGAAGGAAGATAAAGACAAGATCAAATTGTGTTCCCCAAAGCCTACCTTGATCAACAATGCTTATAATTCACATATGGGGTTATTATTATTATTACTTGTTAAGCTACAACCCCAGTTGGATAAGCAGGATGCTATAAGCCCAGGGGCTCCAACAGGGAAAATAGCCCAGTGAGGAAAGAAAATAAGGAAAAATAAAAATCTAAGAGAAACAACATTTAAATAAATATCTCCTATATAAACTTTAAAAAACTTTAACAGAACAAAAAGAAGAGAAACAGGACAGAACAGCATTCCCAAGTGTATCCTCAAGCAAGAGAACTCTAACCCAAGACAGTGGAAGACCATGGTACAGGGGCTATGGCACTACTCAAGACTAGAGAACAATGGTTTAATTTTGGAGTGCATATGGGGTTAGCTAATGCTTAAGCCAACAGAAAGTTAGCCATTACTGAATGGTGATGAAGACCTCACAAGTTACTACTTGAACATTTAGGTTAAGGGTGAAACTAGATAGTTTAGGCTTAAAATATTACTCTGAATTTAGAAACATGTTTATTTCTAAGCTCCCCTAAAAGAAGTTACAGTATTCGTCTTACTTTTTATATCTAGGAAGTGAGAGGTATATGCTGTATGGATAAGAAACAGCTGTCTGAATACTTTGGTAAAAAAATTGCATTAGCAAGTACAGTAACTTGAAAACATGATAAGGTAGTTTATCGTAAGATTTCTAGTGCACTAAGTCCTAATACTGATCCTGTTTACAGCTGGAACGTTAGTTTTTGCACACATACTGAGGCTTATGGCTGAAATGTCAACTGCATGTAACAGAACCTCCTGAGGAATATAAAAGTCAATGTAACGGTACCTCCCTAGGGATGTGATGGGAGAAGGATATTCATCCATTTATTGTAATTAGAAAATTAACATTTAATCATTACTAATTATAATTCTCAACTAAATACAGATGATCCACGGTAATGTTTATGTCTTTTTTACAGCCTGACTCGTAATGGTAATAAAAAAACTGAGTGTAAGTAATTACCACACTAAATTAAATCTGTGATGTACTAGAGGCTGTGCTTGTAAGTGAACGTAAATACCTGTTATCTGGAATAGATGAAATGTAACCTACCAGCTGAGCTGATATCTAATCCATACCAAAAAAATCTAGTGTTAAGAACATTTCTAATGTAAAACTTTTAAAATATAAAATAGTTTTTAAATGAAAGAGTACGCACAGAAAAGTCGTCATGGGCACGAGGGGGCTTCATGCATGTAGATGAGTGGTCTGGATCAGATGAGTGCATGACAAAAGTTGAGTCCACTAACTAGGGGGGTACACAGAACTCCTATCGACCAGACATCTTGGACTTCTTAATCCAAAAGGGGAAGAGAAGGGCAGGGCCCTTTAATCCTGATCAGCAATGTGTCAAGAGAAGATGAGGCAGCAGATCTTTTTTGTCCACTGCTCTAAGTTGTCTTCTTCATCTTCAGTGAAGGGAGTCAAGGGGACTCCTGGGGCAGCACTGTCTCTTCCATGGGGACAAATAGTAGAAGTCATGCGTACGCAACTCCTATCAATCAGTCTTTGAACTACTTCCAAAAAGGGTCTGGCAGTATGAGGAGACAAAGGTAAGGTAGGAGGAGGAATTTGAAGATATCTTCCTATGGGTCATTCTGGCCAATGACGATGCTGTAAAACAAAAGGGGTCTCCATAAAGAGACAGCACAACCAGAAAATACATCCTTAGCAAATTTCCATTCAAGTAAAAGATGAAAGACCTGCTTCACACTCAGCAGCAGTAAAACTTTCTTCCTCTGACAGTGCACATCAATCTATAAGGAATTCCAATCTCCTTTTCTCGTTGTCATCACCTGGTCACACAAGCAAGGGAATGCTATCCGACAGGAACAAGAAAGTGGTTATTGGCAGGTTACACAGACAACCGTCAGTCAGCTACAGTTAATGAAAAACTTTAAAATCAAAGGACAGTTGAAATGAGAGCTCAGTAGCCTGTCCAGTGGGTGGGGCTTCCCAACTTCTTTATTCAGGTGGCAGCATTTACTACTTAGTAGTAAATACTGCCATCTTAATAAAGTTTTAATAGCTGTATCCAGGTTTGTTGAAAACACACACCTATTAATGAACAAAGGTTTGTATTTGTGTAGGAACAACAATTTGTTGAATAAGAGATTTTGAGGGGATACCTTCTAGAGTCACTGAAGACTGCAAATTTTGGTTTTGGAATCTATTAACATACAGTAGTATTACTGACTGTTACATTAACTGCACACAGTTTTGCTGTGGAAACAGTTATTGGGTAAAATTATGGTATAAATTCAATTGAAGATGATATTTAACTTTATATCAGCAAGCATCACAAATAATCAATTTAAGCGCCACCACAGGTAGTAGGTAACTTGGTTGGCCAGGGCACCAGCCACCTGTTGCGACACTACCACTAGAGAGTTATTGGATCCTTCGACTGGCCAGACAGTAATGCATTGGATCCCTCTCTCGTCTTTCCTCTTACACCTGACAACACTGATATTACCATACATTTCTTCTTCGATCAAGGGACTAATTACTATACTGTAATTGTTCAGTGGCCTCTTACCTCTTTAGCTATGGTAAGCAGCTCTTCTAGGAGACAGATACTCCAAAATCAAACCATTGTTCTCTAGTCTTGGGTAGTGCCATAACCTCTGTCCCATGGTCTTCCACTGTCTAGGGTTAGAGTTCTCTTGTTTGAGGGTACACTCGGGCACACTATTCTATCTAATTTCTCTTCTTGTTTTGTTAAAGTTTTTATAGTTTATATAAGAAATATTTATTTTAATGTTACTGTTCTTAAAATATTTAATTTTTCCTTGTTTCCTTTCCTCACTGAGCTTTTTTCCCTGTTGGGGCCACTGAGCTTATAGCATCCTGCTTTTCCAACTAGGGTCGTAGCTTAGCAAATAATAATAATAATAATAATAATAATAATAATAATAATAATAATAATAATAATAATAACAACAGATCAATTCTAGTACAAAAGTTGTGCATTTCAATCATAAGAACTTACCCTGAAACAGACAGCGCTGTATCTTGTTTTCTTTTCTTATAGCATACTGGGCAGTCTTCTGATTTCAAGGAACTTGGTTTGAGTTCATCAGTAATCTATAAAAAGTTAAAAAATAAGAAAACCAATTCTGTTTTAAAATTTAAAAAAAAACTATTTTAAATATATTAGCAACATAAAATACATATATATATATATATATATATATATATATATATATATATATATATATATATATATATATATATATATATATATATATATATATATATATATATATATACCAAGGCACTTCCCCCAATTTTGGGGGGTAGCCGACATCAAACAAATGAAAAAAAAAGGGGACCTTTCCTCTCTTACATATCTCTCAGCCTGACAAAAGACTCAACCGTGTTTGGCTGGTACTGCTAGGGTGCCACAGCCCACCCTCCCCCGTTATCCACCACAGATGAAGCTTCATAACGCTGAATCCCCTACTGCTGCTACCTCTGCGGTCACCCAAGGCACCGGAGGAAGCAGCAGGGCCTACCGGAACTGCGTCACAATCACTTGCCATTCATTCCTATTTCTAGCACGCTCTCTTGCCTCTCTCACATCTATCCCCCTATCACATAGCTTTCTTCACTCCATCCATCCACACAAACCTTGGCCTTCCTCTTGTACTTCTCCCATCAACTCTTGCATTCGACAGCCATTTTCCATTCTCTCAACATGGCCAAACACCTCAACACATTCATATCCACTGTAGCTGCTAATTCATTACATAAATAGGTTCATTCTGATTTAATTCAATCACTTTAGGTATAGGACACAAAGATTAGCTTTTGAACACAAAATATACTGGGTCCATTATGGACATGGTCTACAGAGAATGGCTTTTCAACCACACAGCTAACACATGCCAACAGAAAAGTGGGAAATCATGTAGAGTACAGTATTTTTCTTAAAAAAACATGAAATAGAAAATTTTGTCAAGACTCCTCAAATGTATACTGTACAGTACATATTAAGTAAGCTTTTGGTACCTCAGATGATCAAAGGATTAGATATTTATTCTTCTAAGGAGGATGAGGGAATTTGAAATATATTAGATACCTTAATATCTGCAAGGTTCAAAAGTATTTTCTTAAAAACAAAAGGATTTTTCTTCAATACAAACCCATTAATTATAACAAAGCCTCTACGTCTAAAAAAAATCCTGTCCACCGTTCCTAAAAAGAAAAAAATTCAGCTTCTCACAGTAGACTGGTGTCTGCACATATTGTTACATCAGGTCCAAAGTTTCCCCCTTTCTCACTGCTTGTGTGCTCAGAACAGCTGTAGCTTTTAAAATTAAAATGAATAGCATATTGTGTGAGAGATCACTAAACCACCAACACCCCATAAAAATGATAATGTAATGGAAATAACTACTAAAAGAAAATATAGCTCCATAGAATAACAGTGAATAAAGAATAATAGCTTTGCAATACGACTGTCAAACAGCATAAATGAAGAGGGTATCCCATATTTTACGGTGTGGTAGCAAGTAACCCAAAAATTTCTACTCCTAGAAGGATCCCTGATTATTAGGAAGATAACAATGATCTCCTTGAGCTTATCAAGCCTTATCCTATTTGGCTAAAGAAGCCACAGATAACTTGAGGTGAGTAGTCCTTAACTGATGAAAAAATCTGATGTTGCTCAGTAGAAGATGAGTTCTCAATGACAGTACTACTGCTTCTGCCATTTATGAATCAATTTTAACTTCTTCAAAGATCATTTTGAAGTGGCAAAGTCCTTCCTTTGAGGGTTATATGAATCAAAGGAATCTTTTTTGAAGTCAAATGATGATGTTTAATCACAGGTGAAGTAGAGAGGCCTCTTATTTTCAGTTGTGATCTATGAATACATGTAAAAAAGATGACTTTTCCCTTGTAGAGGATAAAGTGTATTCACTAGTAACAAGCAGGCACCTTGATATACTGTAGATCTGTTACAGCCTTTGGTGTTAGTCTGAAATAAGTACTCACAAAGTGTTGTTGAAGTCAAAGAAAAAGTCAATATATGTCCTCTTCCAAACACACTTCTTGTCTTTGGAACATTCCTCCAGGTCTTACCATTGCTTAAGATAACGATTTCAATGATGTCCTAAAACATGGTTGAAGCTAAAGAGAAAATCAGGAAAACTGTTGGAGTTAAGAGCTTAAAAGGTGATAGATGTATGACAAAGGGCAAAATTAAAGTCAGGTGTAGGAACTTGGTTGTGATATATGTGCTGTTGGTTGCTGACAGGTGATAGGAAGCAGTTGTAAGATGATCAAGACTGGCAAAAACTATAGATGAAAAAGTAGATGTTGTACAGACCAAATTTTCATTTTAAGACATGTACAGCAATGTGTAGAATATAGGAATCCCTTTTGATGGCACTTGTGGACTATGAAAAAGCCTTTGATAGTGTGCAGCAGCAAATTTTGTGGAGAGTCCTGCGTTATTACGGAGTCACTCTTAAATACGTAAATTTTATCAAGTCTGTTCAGGAGCCTACCAAGTGCAAAGTTAATGGAGTTCTATCAAAGAATTTCCAGTGAACAGTAGAGTACTCCAAGGGAATGTGTTGTCATCAATGTTGTTTATCCTCCACATGGATATTTTAATGCATAGAACAGTTGGGGGATGGCAAAGGAATGGACTGGATTGGTAACAGGAAATCAGCTGACCTAGAGTATGCTGATGACGCTGTCCTTATTAGCAGAACACCACAGGACTTGCAGATCTTGCTTACCAAAATGCATGGTTTAAAATTATCTAAAATAGGTTCTGGTATGTATCTACAATAGAGGAGAGGAAACTAACACGCATTTTGATTAATTTCTGAATTGTTTTAAAAACTAAAAAAAATCACCGTAGGTGACTGCAGTCTTTGAAAAATGTTAGCAAACAGTAACAACTCACAAAACCATAAAATTATTGTGGTCTAGTAAATTGTCAAAAAGAAGAATAAACAACTATACAAATATTATAAAAATTGAATTCTAACCTGTGGTGGAGCAGGTATTGGTTTGCTTGCAATAGATCTTGGAGTGTTGCCACTAGAATAAAACCAATCCAGAAACTGCAAGAAGAATGCGGTCACTTCTAAAGAATTCATAATAGATGACCCTATCCTTTCCATGAACCACTGTCCTAACTGCCTTGCACTTCTGCAATGAGAAAAAAACAATGAAACAATCAGGCAAAAGAGTTTATTAGGGAATGAAATACACCTTTGATTAACCTTACAAGCTGAAATTTAATAGTTTAATCTTTTTATTTCAGCTGGTTTGACAATTTGCTTTACAATATTTTGGCTATATAATTTTTACTATGTAAGACTAATTGATGAAATTACCTTTCTAAAAGATATGACATTCATGATGATGAAATTTATAAATACTCTAATCCTGGAAAAATACATGCTTAGTAGGCTGTGGATTTGTATTTTTCAGCTATATGGTAACACGGGACACCTGCTCACTTACGACACCAATAGAATCACAAATCAGAGGCTGTGGAAAAATTATATATTTGGCACAAACTGCAAAGACCCGACACCTCAGGCCTGAGTATAGGAGATTTTTTGTTGGCGCTGGCAAGTCCAAGAAAGAGGTGCCAAGAAACAGAGTCTTTTTCTGGCTTCGTGAGACGACCTGTAAAGCTTACCCTTAAATTGACCAGAGTCGAGGTGCTAGCCAGACCAAGGTTCACAAATCAGGGGTATTGTTGGACCAAGTGATGAAAACAGGTGTCTGGAAAAGGCAGGCAACCTTCACGGCCTTCTAATAGCAGGAATGTACCCACAAACCATTTGACACCTTTATGCTTTGACCTGTGGTTGTATCTCAAGCCGTTGTGGGGCAAACCCAGTTCCCTCATGTGAAAGATTGAATTTTGTCTGTGGTAATTTTTTTTACCTAAATCGGGAATGAAAGGTAGTACAGTATAACTTGCTCTTTTCCTTCATTCTTTGTCCATCTCTTGGAGTTCAGTGGTCGAGGCATTGCAAGCTGGTCAGACCAGATGCTGGTAAATTACATTTCAGAGCACCATTGTTTGTAACCATAGAAGTATATCTCCCATGCCAACCCATTATTATTATTATTATTATTATTATTATCACTTGCTAAGCTACAACCCTAGTTGGAAAAGCAAGATGCTATAAGCCCAGGGGCCCCAACAAGGAAAATAGCCCAGTGAGGAAAGGAAACTAGGAAAAATAATATATCTTAAGAACAAATGACATTTAAATAAATATTTCCTATATAAACTATGAAAACTTCAACGAGAGCATAGTGTGCCCAAATGTACCCTCAAGCAAGAGAACTCTCACCCAAGACAGTGGAAGACCATGGTACAGAGGCTATGGCACTACCCAAGACTAGAGAACAATGGTTTGATTTTGGAGTATCCTTCTCCTAGAAGAGCTGCTTACCAAAGCTAAAGAGTCTCTTCTACCCTTACCAAGAGGAAAGTACCTACTGGACAATTACAGTGCAGTAGTTAACCCCTTGGGTGAAGAATTATTTAGTATCTCAGTGTTGTCAGGTGTATGAGGACAGAGGAGAATCTGTAAAGAATAGGCCAGACTATTCGGTGTATGTGTCGGCAAAGGGAAAGTGAACCGTAACTAGAGAGAAGGATCCAATGTAGTACTGTCTGGCCAGTCAAAGGACCACATAACTCTCTTGCAGTAGTATCTCAACGGGTGGCTGGTGCCCTGGCCAACCTACTACCTATCATATACCTAGAATTTGGTTCTTATGGATATCCCCTTCAGGGGTAGGGTTTCTTCTTATATGGTATGACACAATTCATTGTATATCCCAGGGTCTATCAGTTTACCATCAGTATGGTAATCAGATAGGGGGTGCCAGTGTCCTCTCTTTTCTTCACAGATCAAACCTGGAACACTTTTAAAGATGTTCCAAAACCTTCCAGTTTAGGTTCCAAGGGGACTTCAAAGCCTCTATGTCTCCCTAATTAAAGGACAAGGGTTTGTATGTCATAACTTGTATATTATCTAGATCTACAAACCTGAGTCCTTTAATGTAACTTCCCTCCTCAAACCACCCCTCTAAGTCCTGGGTTGAAGTACCAAAAGTAAACAGATAACTGATTAAGGGGGTGGGGGGTTGTGTCCCGGACCATCTCCAGTTGGGTAACTGCTTGTTATTCATTTCAACGACCGATTCCAGCTCAGGTTTGTGTGTCTAGGAAAAATACAAATTACTTTTCAAAATTTTCATTTCCCTTGTATGAAAGTTTTATCCAAGAAATATGTTGTGTCTCTTCCAACCAAGTTCAAAATGAGCAGCAAGAACAAGAAAGTGGTGGTAAACCATTCATGTGACATCTCACCCCTCACATGGGATAAATCCTCACTGTTAAAATCTGTTAACCAGTTACTTAGAGTATCAAAATAACTACCTTGAATATACGTACAGTACAGATATAAAAACTTTTGCTACAACACAAACATGGATTCAACAGCGAAATTTGATATAAAGGTGATGAAGTATTAACTTTAATATAAAATCATAAGAAATACACTTAATGCTTACCTGATATTTCTAAAGGACAGCATTGCTTGTGCTCTATCCTCAATAACTTCAAGGTCGTCATCAGTCAAATTAGCTAGTTTTACACCACACATGAGCAATAAGGGCGAATGAAACTTACTTTTTCCAACCAAATATCTGAAAGGCAAGGTTCATGAAAGCTAAAGTAAATTCTTGTTGCATCTTAACAGAGGCAAACTACTATTCAGGGGTGATGCAGGTTCTTTTTAACAAAAAGGTACCTGTATAACCAGGTTAAGTAATACAGTATCTAGAAATTTCGCAAAAATAATTATATCAAATACTGTAAATGATTATAGTTTTCAATTTTGGTCTTCACCTGCACTTCCTCACCCAATCTTATGTAATTCCTGGTTTCACTTTATATTATTGAAAAATAAGATGTTTCCAGCTGTGGGTGAGTTAAGATCAACACACTTGACAGCAAATTGTGAGATACTTTTATCCGGGAAATGTAAATTACTTAGTCTCACATGACAGAACATACCACTTTTTTTTTCTAATGTTGCATCCATGGTTAAACATAAAGCAATTGACTCCAGAGTACTTAGCTATCAAAACCACCCAAGATGGGATCAATGACAAGTGGACATAGTATCTCAAGCCTGATTAACCTCTATGGTTATACAAATATTTGAGATGGATGCTTTGAAGGGTTCTGCATATATTGAAAATAAAATTTAACCAATGAATATTTAACATGTTTGATTTAAAATCAAAACAAGTTCTGCAATGATGTGCTACGCCCAATGAACTAAATTTACTCTCAAATACAAATAAAAAACTTAAAAAGCAATGCAACTAATTTACAGTACTTGGAATTCACACATGACTTTTCAAAATTAAGAATAAATAGATATAAATATTCACACTCCAATCATACCCTACCTTAGATAAAAGATAAGGCACAACCCTTCCCAAGACAAGTGAATGACTGGCCACAATTTCAGGAAGAACCTCTGCAGACTACTGATCCAACCCTAAAGAAGAAGTGTCAAGATTACTGTATTGTTGTGCATTCATTGAACCCAAGCAAATCTGTAATAACTCTAGATCATCAATCTAAATCCCATTTATGATTTACCCTAATAAGGCAAAAGCCTGTAATAATCAAAAGTTAACTTTGATATTCCTAATGCACATCACAAATTTTTAAAGTAATTTGTATTTTTCCTAGCCATAAAAACCTTAGTCCTTTAATTAGGGAGATTTATTTAGCGTGTGCTGAAGTCGGTCCCCAAAGTTGAATAACCAGCATTTACCAAGCTAGTGAGGGTGCAGGGTGAGTAGCTCTGCCTCTTCACTTTTGAACTTTTAGCTCAGGGCTGTGAGGGGTGGATCAGCAGAGAAGTTGAATTAAAGAATTCAGAATTGTATAACTAGGAAAAATACAAATTACTTAAAAAGTATGAGATTTGTTCCTACGTGGCATACAAACCATCAACTTTTAATTCAAGAGACTTCCTGGTTAGTGGGTTGGAAGTCCCCTTGGAACCTAGACTGGATAGTTCATTTTCTTTCCTGGAAGTAGTCACCACTGTATCTATGCAGAAGTAAAGCAATGATCCACAGCAACCTTCTACCTGACTTTAATAGGGATGAAAGGCTGATAGGACCTGGGCTATACATCCAAGCATGTACCAGATTAAACAAGAGATCTTCCCCTGAAGGGGATGTCTGTTGGAAATAATCACCTTGTATGATTATCAAAGAATCACCATAACGCCTCGTTAAGGGGAGATGAGAGAGATACTTCTTTAGACGTATAGAATGGAGCTCTGAAGTGTAACTTACCAGGATCAGGTCCATCCACTACGTAATGCTTCAATCACTTGGTCCCCAAGAGGGGGAACAGAAGAATGAAGAAGAGTCAGTCATATTAACATTTATTCCAGACACAATGCCATAGACAAGATACATCCTTGTCCCGTGTGGGAGCTGGGCTTGCTACGCAACTGTGCCAGAATGTACCCTCAAGCCTGAGAACTCTACCCCAAAACAGTGGAAGATCATGGTACAGAGGCTATGGCACTACTCATGAAGCAAAGAACATTGGATTGATTTTAGAGTGTCCTTCTCCTAGAAGAGCTGCTTACCATAGCTAAAGAGTATCTTCTACCCTTATTAAGAGGAAAGTAGCCACTGAACAGTTATAGTGTAGTAGTTAGCCTCTTGAGTAAAGAAGAATTGTTTGGTAATCTAAGTTTTGTCAAGTGTATGAGGACAGAGGAGAATTGGGAAAAAATACGCCAGATTATTCAGTGCATAAATAGGGAAAGAAAAAAAAAAATTATCCGTAACCAGAGAGATGGATCTAATGTAGTACTCTCTGGCCAGTCAAAGGACCCAATAGCTCTCTAACTGTAGTATCTCAATGGGTGGTTGGTGCCCTCGCCAACCTACTACCTACAAATAGCAAGACAGGCATCCCCTACTCTTGGTAGCGGGAGAGAGGAAACGACGGCATCAGTAGCGTGCCTAATCCTTTGTAGTGGTGCAAGAGATGCTTCACTGAAACTTTGAGATATCAGGGTAGTGGCTTGCATGTACAGTAGATGACCTTTAAAGGGTACATTGATGAATGTGCTCGTGTTAAAGTTGTTGGTCAGGCCATGGTTCCTTATTGGAGACCAAAGATAAACCATACTTTCCACTCCTTAAAAACATAACCAGACTGAGGGCTCATGTGAGAAGCAAATGTATACTCTTTTCCACATATTGTTGGAAACAGCATTTGGGGTTTTATGATATTCATAGTTAGTTTAAAACTGATGTGGGATTATGTTATTTTTCAACTTTATACATTTTTCCCTAATTTTGAGTACTTTCTCCTTATTACTCAGGATAAATTAGTTTTTGTTAATTTTGCTTTTAAAAAAATAGATACTTTATTTTATAATTAGCTTAGTTTACTCTTCTAATACCCTTACCCAGATTTCTCATCCCTGTTTAAAGCAGTGGAAAAGAATTTTACGATGTAGTGCTCATATAGAAAATTTCACTCGAGGTTCACTTGCTTGTTGGGTCCCCTTGCTCAGAACCAATATGAGGGTTGGTGCCCATTATTTTTCGTTGTTCTGATGAGGCCATTTACTTAAATCTGGGTTAGCAGGATTGTGGTCAGAACCCAATGTTAAGTCTATGTGCTATACACGCCTGCAGCCAGCTAACAACTACAGTACAACATGAAAATCTAAGAATAACAAGCAGCCCGAACGCACAAAAGTAGGGGAGATTCTTGTAAAAACCAGACAACTGGTCTAAGGAAACAACCATCTCCGGAGAACTTGTCAAAGCAGCTTGTGGACATCCGGGAATTCGTGCACATGAAAGAGAAGATCACTTAAGCATCAGGGGAGCATTCCTGGCAGGCGGGGGACTAGAGCATAGCTCACCGTCCTTATCTGTAGCGCCTGTGAAGTCTCTGGGGCACTTGATACAAGGGACGAAGCCCTTGAACACAGTACCTCGATACTTGACATGGGAAGGTTTTGGTAATACGCTACTCCTCCCACAAAACCATGCAGAGGAACAAGACAAATTTAAGATAGTTAGGGTGATCAGTTGTCCTACACATAGGGGGTTCCTTCCTTGGTAGGTGCCACCTCCGGAGATTAGGTTATAGTCTCTGAATCTCAGCAACAGCATCACATCTGACAGTAGTAGCAGTGTGTACCGATATCATCAGTGCGCACTGCTTCTCTCTCTGTCCTGAAAGAGAGAGAGATCTCATCCAGTTAGGGAAAATGGAGAGCGGCACCTGACATCTCAACCAACAGAGAAACGGTAAGAGTTAAGTCAACATAACTCCTATCAATCAGACTTCTTAGACTTCACAATGACATCTTCTACTCAAACTTTTCAGAAGTCACAGTGAAGACAAAAAAAGAAGGGATAACTTGAAGTTCACCTTCTCCGAAGACTACACTCTCACAGGGTAACACAAAACAGCCAGGTGATTCATTCTTAGTGCCTTTAGGATTGCCAGACATTGACGGAGAAAAGGGAGGTGCTCCTCCACTTACATTTCGCAGCATTCTACCAACAGAGCACTAGCGATGTCCAAGGAAGAACCTTCTTTAGGCTTACGTTGTCTGCCTCACACACAAGAGATAGGACAGCAAGACATGCTGCCTGGCAGGAATAAGTATATAAGATAGTGGCAGATAGCACAGAAACTGTAATACAATCACAGTTATTGGGGAACACTCCAATTCCAATCATAATATCCCTTGGACAAGACTACAAGACCAATATTCAAACTGAAAGAAAAATCAAAAGATTAAAAGTCAGATGCGGTCGCCGAATAGTAAGTCAATACCAATCGGCTGGGCAAGCCAAAGGGAGGGTTACACTATCTAGTAATTGGGTAGGGCTCCTATTATCATGTCTGGTTCCATCTTCACTTAAGTTATACTCATAGTAAAGGTCGAATATTTGTATTACAAGTAGGAACAAATTGTTTTTTTTCATTGCATGATCTAAACAAATATGAGTTTTTTTTTTTTATTTCAGACCAAAAACTATTCTTTACCTTCTACAGTACAATTTCTTCCACTAGACTTTAATTTTAAGATGAGGAGGAAGAATTTACTTTACTTAAGGGTAAAATTAAGACAGCATCAAGATGCATTTAAAGCTGTAAAAAAAAAAATAAATATATATAGGACTATGTTTTTTCAAATATAGGTCCAGAACTTGAAAATTAAATATGTACCCACCTTTTGTGATAATAATCCATCTGATTCTCTCTCTCTCAGAGAATTAAAAACATTATCTAGTTTGTTTTGTATATAAGGAAAACATACAAGAGCAACCACAGACTTTGTGATGGTCTTACTGGACAGACTCAAGGGCTCTAAACCATCTGCTTTATGTATCTGTATCCGTTTAAGATCGTAAAAGTTTTCAGCAAAGGATGCCCCTGGAAGAATCAATAGCATATTCATAATCAAAGTATCACAAGTCTGCAAATACAGCTTATATACAAATATATGTAAAATAATACAGTATGAAATAATTAGAGCATTTTGTGTAGGAATTTTAAGTCACAATTCACTATTTTCTAAAACTATAATGACTATATAAATCTGAATTTAATAAAAGGGATACTAAAATTATCAAAGCATATAAAAAATTGAAAAGTAATTTGTATTTTTCTAACTATACAAATCTTAGTCCCTTACGTTAGGTTAGAGAAATGGCTTCATTGGAGCTGGAACACCTGCTGAATTCGTTAACAAGCTGGTTACAAATGGGTTATGTGCATGGGCAAGAAGCAGTCCCCCCTTCCCAACTTGTTGGAAGCTCTTCTTGTTTGACCTTTGGTTCAAGACCGAATACGGGAATATGACAAATTCGTAGATAATTTGTATTTTTACTAACTTTACAAACCTAAGCTATTTAATATGGGTTACGAGCCATTAGAATTTTAACGAGGGTTTACTATCCCACCGCTAGTAGCGGGGGGTAGGGAGGGATAGCTTGCTAACAATCCCTCACACACACCTGTGAATACATCACTTTGCTTAGAGGTAAGATTTCACGGGGGACAGGGCTGGCGGGCAAGTTTGATCAAATAGCTAAGGTTTGTATAGTTAGGAAAAATATAAATTATCTACGAATTTGTCATTTGTTCCGTAACTGAAATACAAAACATGCTATTTACATGGGGTGACTCAACCCTTAGGTAGGGAGGTAAGTCCCTGCCATACTGGCTTTGGCTTTGCCCGGGGACTCAATATTTGAGTGTGTAAGTACTCAGGAAATAAGGAGTCCCTGCACCTCGCTAGCATTGCTGTGCAACTGCTGCGGCCTACATAAGCTGTGTGTGAAGGTGAGAAGCATGACTCGTCCTAGGAAGTTGACCTGCAGTTCTTCAGATGGAATTCTAGGCTAGGACTCTCCCAATACCACCTCGTCAGGGTATGGGGACGTGACAGTATTAACCTTAATACTAGGAACACAAGGAAGCATGGTTTACCTGCAGTGGTTCGAGGTCAGCTGTGCAGAGAACCCAGGATGCTGCTTTCTCCAAGGGAGGAGAGGATGAAGAAAAGTATAAGGGCCAGACAAACCTTTTCATTCATGCAGACTAAAACCAGGTAACAATGCCCTCAACCTTCTGCTACCTGTCCATTAAGGAGCCTGAGGTTAGACCAGCTGTTGTGCAGCCACCAAAGGGCCGATAGAGAACGTATCGAGTCTCCTGTGTGTCATGTCTTGCAGGTAGTAGGCTGTGAAGGTCGTCTGATGCTTCCACACCCCAGCTTGTAGGACCTGCGTCACTGAATAGATTTTCTTGAAGGCCAGGGACGTAGCTATGCCCCTGACATCATGTGCTCTAGGGCGACATGACGGAGGAGGGTCAGGATTCAAGACTAGGTGTATTACCTTGCGAATCCAGGCTGAGATGGTATTCCTAGTGACCCTCCTCTTCGTTTTCCCAGTGCTCACAAACAAGGCTTGCACTTGGGGTTACTGGGCACAGTAGGAGATGGTCTGGGTCATCTGATTAATGAGTCAAACCGAAGGTCCGGCACTCCCGGATTCTGAGTCTTGGCAACAAACTCAGGGACGAATCTGAACGTTACCTCCCCCCATCCCCTTGAATGGGCGATGTCCTATGAGAGACCATGAAGTTCGCTGACTCGTTTGGCCGAAGCCAAAGCTAGCAGGAACACCGTCTTCCAAGTAAGGTGGTGATCTGAAGCCTGGCGTGATGGTTCGTAGGGAGGTCTCTTCAGAGACCTGAGAACTCGAACCACGTTCCATGGAGGAGTTCTCACTTCTGACTGAGGGCAGGTAAGTTCATAACTCCGTATGAGTAGAGAAAGTTCCAGCGAGGAAGAAATGTCCATTCCTTTGAGCCTGAAGGATAGACTTACAGCTGAGCGATAGCCTTTCACTGCCGAGACTGAAAGGCGCATTTCTTCCCGCAAATACACGAGGAACTCCGCTATTGCTGGAATAGTGGCATCGAGTGGAGAGATACCCCTTCCACGACATCAACCACAGAAAACTCGCCACTTCGCCTTGTAGACCCCTGCGGATGACCTGTGCAAGTGTCCAGACATCCTATTCGCAACTTGCTGCGAAAATCCTCTCTCAGCGAGGAGGTGCTGGATAGTCTCCAGGCGTAAAGTCGAAGCGAAGCTACGGCTTTGTGGAAGATGTTGGCGTGTGGTTGTTTGAGTAGCTCGTGACGTGGAGGAAGTTCCCTCGGGAGCTCCGTAAGTTGCAGAGGGTCCGGAAACCACTCTGCGTGATGCCATAGCGGAGCTATCAGGGTCATCGATAGATTGACCGATATTCTGGTCTTGTTGAGCACCCTCCTCATCAGACAGAATGGGAAAAAGGCATAAACATCGATGTTGTCCCACCATTGTTGGAAGGCATCTGGCTAGAGGAGCGGAACAAGACGATGACCTGTCCGCCTGAAGCCCCGTGAAGTCGCGTGCGGGATCGCGCTGCCGATCGCAGCGCAAATCGCGCTGGTGGTCGCACGATGAGCCCTGCCCTGGATCGCGCGCGGAAGGATCATGCGAGGTAGGAATTTCGCGCGAGTGCGGGCGAGGGCGAGGGCGAGGGCGCGCATAGGTGATGGTGACGGCGTGCGGCGCGCAGGAGCTGGAACGTGGGGCGGGGTTGAAGGCTGCATGGGAGCTGGAGCGTGAGCAACCCTCCGCTCGAATGTGTGCGGGCGCGCAGGAACCTGCTGAAGAGCCCGTGCGGGCGAGACTGTTGGGCGCGCGTGCCCATGAGAAATGTCCCTAGCGCGTGGCCATGGAGCGCGCGTATCTGGAAGCACAGGGGGAGGGCGCGATTGCGCAGCCTCGTGATAGCGCAAAGGTGAACTTACGCGCTGGCGCACAGGAGAGCGTTGAGCACGTGGTGCAGGAACTGCCCCCTGAGGAGATCATGGGTGCGCTGGTCGCGCAGGAGATCGCGGACGCGCATGGCGCACAGGAGTGTGCTGCTGCGATAGGCGCGCAACAGGATTGGGCGTGCAGGTGTGCGCTGCTCAGTTGGGCGCGCAACAGGATTCGGGCACACAGGGGTGCGCATTTTGGAAGAAGAGGGCAGGGGTACCTGTGAGCGCCCATGCGCTAACTTAGGTACCTCCTGAACTGCGCGCTGGAATATAGGAGAGCGCTTGCGCGCTGTATCAGGAACCACAACTGCGCGCTTAACTCCAGAAGTGCGCTGAGGCACTGGAGAGCGCTGACGAGTAGGAGAGTGCTTAAGTGCTGTAGCAGGAACTGCAGGTGGGCGCTGGCATGCAGGTGAGTGCATGTGCGCAGGAGAGCGCTGGCGCGCAATAGCAGGAACTGCAGGTGGGCGCTGGCGCGCAGGGAGACTCTGGCGCGTAGGAACAGGAGCAGGCACGCGCACGCGTGCAAGAGAGCGCAGGGGCACTAAGTCAGGAACAGCAGCGAGATGGCGCGCAGGGGGTACCTGGTGCTTAAGGGACTGAGGCGCAGTTTTGCGCTCAAGTCCCTTGTGCCCCGAAGGGACCGGTGCCTGTGCAAAAACAGGATCAGCAGCCTTGAAGGGTGATGGCAGGTCAGCAGGTCTGGGGGTGACAGGTCAGGGGGTCCCGAAGGACGACCTTCCACAGAAGGAGATCGCGAACGATCTCTGGAGAGGTCTAAGGTGAACGGCGAGTCTCCTCCGCAGAGGACTGCGGGGAAGACAAGCCGAAGAGGCGCCTCCTAACTCCCTTGTGAGGAGAAGGAAGTCCTCTATGGTGAAGGGGAGGACGAGCCTTCCGCCTTATATGCCTTCTAGGGGCCGTGGGATCAGCAAGCTGACCATCATAATGCCTCCGCAGAGGAGTCTCTATAAGTGAACTCCCCGGAGGGGGAGAGTCACCAGCAGGAGAGACCGTGGGACTAAGTTCCACCCTCGAAAGATGTTCAGATGGGGAATCAGAGCCTTCAGCTACCTCAGCAACAACAGAAGCAGTTTGATCCAACACACCGGAGGCCTCCGTTATAACAACGTCGACGATAGACAGAGGATCTACGTCTGCTATCACCGGTGATTGCTTAACAGCTACTCCCAGTTTGATCATGTCAAACAGGGCCTCATTGGAGGGTGAACCCTGAAGCCCCAAGGAAGTCCAAAGCTGTAACAAATCACTATTATTTACAGTGAAATCAATATCCTCCTCCGAGGGAGGAGGGGCAGCTGCCTCGCTATGGGAGGCAACTACCCCTCCCGCACCCCGGGATCGGTCAACAGAACAAAGGTCTACGCTACCCCTCGACGGCCTCTCTGAAGAGACCGATCGAGTGGGAGCTTCGGAGGAGGTTTGGGCTACGGAAGAAGAGGCCTTGGGATTTTCTCTCTTCAAAGAAGCCTTTGGAGGCGAAATATCCCTTTTGGACTTCTTCTTCCGGCGCCGGGCAAACCTCTCCCACTGGGAGGTAGACCACTCCCTACACTCACCGTATACATTACCCCTATCACACCGTTAGCCCCTACAATGAGGACACAAGGTGTGAGGATCTGTGTCAACCGCCGACATGAAGGTCCCACAAGGGCGCGGTCAGGTAAACCAGGGCACGTACGCATTATTAATAGAGGCCAACTTCACACACTCTGTAGAAAAAGAGAAAGCAAAAACAGATTAATGGCAGTCAAATGAGGGTGAGAGCAGACACGTCTGTTCATCACCTGAGCCAAAAGCAAAGTGAAGTATTCACAGGTGTGTGGGGGGGTCATCATTTCAGCTACGCCGAAGTAATAACCCATATTAAATAGCGTAGTTTGTATTTCAGTTACGGAACAACTTAACTTTAAAGGACCCTAGTTTGCATAGTTAGGAAAAATAAAAATTTCTTTTAAAATTTGTTATTTGTTCCTATGCGTATGAAAACATTTTCTCCTTTAAAATAAGGAGTGAGGAAGGTTAGTGTATGGAAATACCAAACAAACTCAGCCTTCTACCTACAGGAGTATCAATATTATTATAATTCATAATGACGGATCAGAAAGGGCAAGTTCAGGGTTGTAAAATGAATGCTTCAGCTTCTTCCCAACTTTTGAGGAAGAAGCTGTTGGCGGGGAACAATCCCGCTTAGCTTTCTTCTTCTTGCGACTGTTATACTTCTCCGATTGGGAAGAAGATCAATCCTTGCAAACATTACGAGGGGAATCCATATCACATGTTTTTCCCCAGCACGTAGCACACCAGGGACGAGGATAAATATCTATGAAGCTAATGAAGGATGAGGATAAATTTCTACAAAGCTCACGAAGGACGAGGATAAATTTCTACAAAGCTCATGAAATTTCCGCATGGATGACCTTCAAGACCATCACAGGTTTACATGAACACAGTTTTAACAATCATTCTGTGAACAGAGTAAGGATTTCACTCATAGTACAGAGAGAGGTCCGTAACTGAGTTAAGTGGCTGCGTATACAGTACACAAGCATCATCTCACCAAAGCGCTGGTGGGTACATGGCACAACCATACAATGTGGCCATATTCACAAGAATTCTGCTATCTGGTCATAACAAAGTGCAACAGACCTAACCCACTTAAATGACGAAGGTTTGTTTCTGTGTAGGAACAAACTAAAATTTATGGAAGCTTGGGTAAAATATGGAGTTTTTATGATAAAACAAAGTTTTATGAATACTTACCTGGCAGTTATATATATATAGCTGAGTCTCTGACTGCGGCAGAATTAAATCGAAAATCGCGGCAACCGCCTTGTGGTGGTTGTGTGGTTAGATGGTTAACAACCCTTACAGGGTGGTACTTGGAATCATTCCCATTTTCTGTTCCTCAGATTATCTTTGCCCGACCTGTCTCCTGAGGGGAGGTGGGTGGGCTTTAAAATATATATATAACTGCCAGGTAAGTATTCATAAAACTTTGTTTTATCATAAAAACTCCATTTTTATGAATAGAACTTACCTGGCAGTTATATATACATAGCTGATTCACACATTTGGAGGAGGGAAACAGACAGAAAAAACATAGTTGGGGAAACAACAAAAGAGTTGTAGGAGAACAAACACCTTGATTCCTTACCTGCTAAGGTAGCTGACTTCAAAGGTAACTGCCTCTAGAGTCGCTTTCCCTTAGGAGTGTTCAGCCAGGAGTAGACCAGCTACGCTGCCAACAACTCAATCGAGTCTGTCAAAGGGGTAGGACCAACAACTTGACTATACTTCAGAAAACTACCTTCCCATATAAAAAACCTGCAACCTTACTAAAGCTAACCATCTAACCTTGCAGAAGTAGATATAAACTATCTATCTGGACTGAGGGAACCGTACCACAGGACGAGGACCTCAGACAACCATAAAAAAGACACAAACCCATATACAAGTACATAAACTAAGGTTGATTGGGGGTAGTAACTCCTTTGCCTAATACAGAAGCCGCAGCTACGTATGGGCCCAAGGTATAACACTTATCATAGTCCACTCTTACCTCTCTGAGGTAATGAGAAGCGAAGACAGAGTTGCTCCTCCAGAACGTTACGTCCATGATCTGCTTAACTGACATATTTTTCCGGTATGCCAGCGAAGCAGCAATGGCCCTTACTTCGTGAGCCCGTACTTTTAACAGGGCGAAGTTTTCTTCCTCACAAAAGAGGTGGGCTTCCCTAATAGTTTCCCTCAGGAAAAAGGACAAAGCGTTCTTTGACAGGGGTTTTTGAGGATCCTTCACTGAACACCATAAGGAGTTGGAAGCATCCCTCACGCTCTTAGTGTGAGCCAAATACGCCTTGAGAGCCCTAACCGGGCAGAGGAGGCTTTCCTGTTCCTGACCTACTAGATCCGTGAGGTTAGGGACTTCAAAAGTCCTAGGCTAGGGTTTCGAAGGGTTCTCATTCTTGGCGAGAAAGTCGAACCTCAAGGAACAAACCGCTCCATTTAGGGTGAAGCCTACACGCTTCTCGATTGCCTGGACCTCGCTGATCCTCCTGGCAGTCGCTAGAGACAAAAGGAAAAGGATTTTCTTAAGTCACATCTCGCAGAGAAGCTTGCGAGATAGGCTCAAACTTCCTGGAGCACAGAAACTTAAGCACCACATCCAGGTTCCAAGAAGGGGGCCTTAAGTGCACCTGCTTCGTTGTCTCAAAAGACCTAATGAGGTCCTGCAAGTCCTTATTCTGAGATAACACTAAGCCTCTATGCCTAAAGACGGTTGAGAGCATGCTCCTGTATCTTTTAATGGTAGATACAGCCCACTTAGCATCCTGCCTGAGGTACAAAAGAAAGTCTGCAATCTGGCTCAGAGAGGTAGAGGACGAGGAAACCTTGCGCCTCCTGCACCAAGCTCTAGAGGTCTCCCACTTTGACTGGTAGACTTTTTGTGAAGAGATCCTCCTTGCTCTGGCAATAGCTTTCGCCGCTTGTGCCGAAAAGCCTCGAGATCTAACGAGCTTCTCGACAGTCTGAAGGCAGTCAGATTGAGAGCGAGGGGGTTTTGGTGAAATCTCTCAAAGTGGGGTTGTCTGAGAAGATCTGGACTTGCCGGGAGTCTTCTTGGAAAGTCCATCAGTAACCCTACCACTTCGGTGAACCATTCCCTCACAGGCTAGAATGGAGCCACTAGGGTCATTCGTCCCGAATCGAGGAGAGCGAACTTCCTGACAACCAGATTGATGATCTTGAATGGGGGAAAGGCATACATGTCCAGCCCCGTCCAATCCATCAAGAAGGCGTCCACCGCAACAGCTTCCTCGTCCGGTACTAGGGAGCAGTAGTTCGGGATCCTCTTGTTTAGACCGGAGGCGAAAAGGTCTATTACTGGTCTGCCCCACAACTTCCAGAGGCTCCGACAGACATGCGGATTGAGAGTCCACTCTGTAGGAAGGACCTGTCCCCTCCTGCTGAGCATGTCTGCCCTGATGTTTCTCTGCCCTTGAACAAACCTTGTCAACAGCTGGGTCTCGTTCTCGTTCGCCCAGAGGAGAAGCTCTCTCGCAGTTGAGAACAGAGAGAGGGAGTGAGTTCCCCCTTGCTTCTTTATGTACGCGAGAGCTGTGGTGTTGTCGGAATTGATCTCCACAGTCTTTCCCGAGACCAAGGTTTTGAAGGCCTTGAGCCCTAACAAAATGGCCATCAACTCCTTCCTGTTGATATGCCAAATGACCTGACTCCCTTCCCAAATACCTGAGACCTCTTTGTTCCCTAGTGTTGCTCCCCAGCCTGACTCGGACGCGTCTGAGAATAACACTAGGTCGGGGTTCTTCTTGAACAAGGAGATCCCTTTTCCCAACAGAGCTGGGTCCAGCCACCACATTAAAAGATCCTTGATCTCTGTCGGGATGGGAAAAGAAAAAGTGTCCTCCTGGATCTTCCTGTTCCAAACCTTTGCGAGGAAGTGTTGCAGAGGCCTTAGGTGCAGTCTCCCCAAAGGGACAAACTGCTCCAGGGAGGATAGAGTTCCCAGCAGACTCATCCAATCCTTCGCTGAGTATTCCTACTTCCTCAAAAAGTCTTTGACTTTGTCCAGGCACCTGGTCTGCCTCTCCTGGGAGGGAGAAGCCTGAAAAAGAACTGAATTCAGAACTATCCCCAAATAGAGAATTGTCTGATTCGGCTCGGTCTGAGACTTCCCCCAGTTGACGATGAGTCCCAGGTCCTGAGTGATCGTATAAGTTTTCATTAGGTCCTCCAGACATTTCTCTTTCGACTGTGACCGGATCAACCAGTCGTCTAGATAGAAGGAGACCCTTATCCCCTCCTGGTGTAACCAGCCTGCCACATTCGCCATAAGTCTGGTGAAGACTTGGGGAGCTGTGCTGAGACCGAAGCAAAGTGCCCTGAACTGGAAGCACTTGCCCTGGAACACAAACCTCAGATATCTCCTCGAAGACGGATGAATGGGGACGTGAAAATAAGCGTCCTGTAGGTCGAGAGAAACCATCCAGTCTCCTGGACGAACTGCAGCCAGCACTGACTGAGTCGTCTCCATGGAGAACTTTGTTTTCTCCACGAAGGCGTTCAGAGAGCTGACATCTAGGACTGGTCTCCATCCACCCGAGTTCTTGGGAACCAGAAACAGGCGATTGTAAAAGCCTGGTGAGGAGAGGTCTTGAACTGGCTCTATTGCTCCCTTGACCAACATCTGGTCGACTAGCTCCAGAAGAGCCTCTCGTTTCCCCGCGTCGGTGTACTGAGCCACTAAGGCCAGGGGAGAGTTTGAGAGAGGTGGTTTCTTTAAAAAGGGGATCTTGTAACCTTCCTTGACGACTGAGAGGGACCAGGTGTCCGCCCCTCTCCTTTCCCAAGACTGCCAAAAACGAGACAGTCTTGCCCATACTGGTGTCTGGAGGACTTCCATCTCATTTTTTGGACCGAGGCCTAAACGCACCCCTGCTGGTCCTTGGCCCTGACTCTTGTCTTCTCCCCCTAAAATCCGCTCTCGAGGAGATCCTGCCCCGAAAGGGCTGTTGAAACTTCTTCTCCTCCTTCTTCAGAGGAGCAAGAGCAACAGGTAAGGTCTTTCTAGCCGACCAAGACAAAAGGTCCTGAGTAGCCTTCTGAGCCAGAGAAAGGGAGATATCTCTGACCAGAGCTTCAGGAAAAAGATGACGAGAAAAAGGGGCGTAAAGCAGCTCCGACTTCTGGGCAACAGTCACAGATCTAGAGGTGAAGGAGCACAAAAGGGCCCTCTTCTTTAAGACCCCTGCTGAGAAAAGGGAAGCCAATTCATTAGCTCCATCCCTTAGAGCTTTGTCCATGCAGGACATGATACTCGTCAGGTCCTTCTTGTCCTCCAGGAGTCCAGACTTCCTGGCCAGAGTCCTGAGAGACCAGTCCAGGAAGCTGAAAACCTCGAAAACCCTGAAAATTCCCTTGACGAGGTGATCAAGCTCTGACATGGACCACATCACCTTGGCAGAGTTTAAAGCATGCCTTCTTGCCGAGTCCACAAGAGCCGAGAAGTCACCTTGGGAGGAGGAAGGCACTCCTAACCCCAAAGGTTCCCCTGTCTCATACCACATACCGGCCTTGGAAGCGAGCCGGGAAGGAGGAAAAGAAAAGGTGGTCTTGACAGCTTGTCTCTGTTCCTCCATCCAATCACCCACTTTAGCGAGAGCTTTCCTGGCCGAAATTGAAAGTTTCATTTTGATGAAGGCCGAAGGCTTAGTAGCTTTCTTCCTGGTAAATTGAGACTGAGGAGAACGAGGGGCCGAAGGTTGAAATTCCTCCCCATAAAGTTCCAAAAGAGAGCGAGAAAGAACCTTGTAATCGCTAGAAGAGTCGGCAGGTTTTTCTTCCTCTTCCGAAATATCTTCGAGGTCCTGCTCAAGGATAACATCCCGAAGAGTTGGGCTGCCAGCAGTCTGGCAGCGAGAGCTGTTTGAATCCTGGCGCCGAGTGCCGCTAACATCCAGTCGGCCAGAGGCGGTATCGTCACGATGACGAGCAGCGGTATCGTCACAATGACAAGAGGCAGTATCGTCACAATGACGAGAAAAGGAAGCGTCCTGAAGATGCAGGCTGCCGTCGCCTTGAAAATGCAGACTGCATTCATCCTGTTTTCTAAGAAACGAAGCAGTAACGTCCAGGTGTTTCGAAAGGGAAACGGAATCGTCGCGGCGCCGAGAACGAGAGGCAGTATCGTCCTGGCGGCGGGAGGGGGGGGAAGGAAATTCCTGGCAGCGTGCCGATGAGGAGGGTGCACGTTGTCGTACGGCCGACGAAGTGCGCAGAGGTTTCTTGGGAGAGATACTAAAAACTCTCTTAAAAGAAGATCTCTTAACAGGCAAAGAGACGTCCTTACGTCTGACGGACTGAGAAGGGTGGCTGAAAGCTTTAACTAACGATGAAAGTTGTTCCTGCATAACAACCATGAAAGCTTTAGCAACCTCCGCTGGCTCTCGCGGTGCCGAAGACGGCAATTGTCTTACGGCTTGACTGGGAGCGCTGGCAGAAGAAGCAGGGAGTCTAGCAGGATTAACTGGGCTAAGGACTCTCTGTTTCGCCCTTTTAACAGGAACATCGAAATCGTCTTTCGACGAATCAGGGTCTCTGCTACTCGAACCGGGAGTGGGAGAGCGAGACTGCACGTCCCGGTTCCACCCTCTCTTCATTGGTCTTGATTCGTAACGCCAATTACGTCTGGGAGAACGATCAGGCGAAGACACAAACGTATCCGACACGCCTTTCCTATGGCGGTCAAGAGCAGCCTGGGAGATCGCAACAGGACTGTCTGAGGCGACGACTGACCGAGGATAAGCACCTCTCACCCTCTTTCGGCTTTCGACGTACCTTCTCCCTTGGTTCTGGGAGCTTGGTAGAGGTCTAGACCTAGGGGTATGACAGATTCAATCAGTCGCCACCTCCACTGCACTTTCACAAGCACTAATTTCACCAACACCCTTACCTTTAAAGGCCTCCAACTGTGCTTTAATGGCCTCCAATTCAGCAGCTAATTTAGCATACCCAGGGTCATCCGTAGGCACAGGTCCTGTAGAAGGGGCAGGAGTCACTACATTTGGGGAAGGAATACCTTCCAAAGGGGTTACAAGCAAAGGGTCAATAGATAAATCTAAGCTAGGCTCACTAGCAGACTTTGACTTTGATTTAGCTCTTCTAACTCTATCAATCTCGAGTTTGCGCACATAGCGCTGCATAGCTAACCAATCATTATCACTTAAAACCTCGCATTCCTTGCACTTATTATCTAAAGCACATTCAAACCCCCTGCAACCCATACAGATAGTGTGAGGGTCAACCGAAAGTTTCGGCAACCTCACCTTGCAAATATCATTCGCACAAACACGATAATGAATTTTCTCACTCATGACAATATAGGAAAAAAGACAAAAAACAAAAACAACACGATTGCCAAATCCCAACACAGTGTACTTCACCAAAAACGAAGTCCAAAAAGGCGATGAAGGGAAAGCGATCCGAAAAAACTCTGAAAGGCGAACCAACGATGTTGTCGATCCGGCCGGCAGAGATAATCTGAGGAACAGAAAATGGGAATGATTCCAAGTACCACCCTGTAAGGGTTGTTAACCATCTAACCACACAACCACCACAAGGCGGTTGCAGCGATTTTCGATTTAATTCTGCCGCAGTCAGAGACTCAGCTATACTGTATATATATAACTGCCAGGTAAGTTCTATTCATAAAAAGGACTGATTGGTGACCTTGCTTTTTGGTAGTTGCTATAAATGCACTAAGAGATGCCCCTAACTCACAATAGAGATATCCTTCAGTCTTTGAATTGTCTGTTTTCAATGGTATTAGCTATAAACATACTTGAACATTACAAAGATAACTATTGTAACATCGCAAAGAATTATCACTCAAACTAAAATGTTAAAAAGAAATACTGTAATGAGTACTCACCATAGTTTGACAAGTAATGATATTGTATGATAAAGTTGAAAATTGCAAAAATTTCACAGTGGCTTTGCAAACACCAACCATATCTTTCTGGATTGCTCTCGGCAAGTACCTGCAATAGTCAAGTTAATTTTAGTAGACCTATTTCCTCAAAAACATCAACAGTAAACTGTTTTTCTATATATATATTAAGGGTATTTTACTATTCTTAAAAACAAATGTCTTACAAAGTTTTCTGGGGATACTGAAGTTAAGTAATTTGGATATCTTTTAATATATTATGCCACAACTTTGTACATAAGCTGTCTTGATCAATTGGTCACTGGGATGAAAAATGACAAATTCGTAGGTAATTTGTATTTTTCCTAACTATACAAACCTTAGCTATTTACATGGGGTAATTACTTCGGCGTAGCTGAATGACGAGCCATAAGAATTTTAACGAGGGTTTACTACCCCCCCCCCCCGCTAGTTAGTGGGGGTCAGGGAGGGGTAGCTAGCTAACACCCCACCCCCCCTCACACACACTGGTGAATGCTTCACTTTGCTTAGAGGTAGGACTTATCATGGGGGACAGGGTTGGCGGGCAAATATGTGTAAATAGCTAAGGTTTGTATAGTTAGGAAAAATATAAATTATCTACAAATTTGTCATTTGTTCCGTAACTGAAATACAAACCACGCTATTTACATGGGGTGACTCAACCCTTAGGTAGGGAGGTAAATCCCTGCCATACTGGCTTTGGCATGCCCGGGGCTCCATATTTGAGTGTGTAAGTACTCAAGAAATAAGGAGTCCCTTCTCCTCGCTAGCATGCTGTGAAACTGCTGCGGCCTACATAAGCTGTGTGTGAAGGTGAGAAGTGACTCGTCCTAGGAAGTTGACCTGGAGTTTTTCAGATGGAAATCTAGGCTAGGACTCTCCCATTACCACCTCGTCAGGGTATGGGGACATGACAGTATTACACTTAATACTAGGAACACAAGGGAGCATGGTTAACCTGTAGTGGTTCGAGGTCAGCTGTGCAGAGAACCCAGGATGCGGCTTTCTCCAAGGGAGGAGAGGATGAAGAAAAGAATAAGGGCCAGACAGATCTTTTCATTCATGCAGACTAAAACCGGGTAACAATGCCCTCAACCTTCTGCTACTTGTCCATTAAGGAGCCTGAGGTTAGACCAGCTGTTGTGCAGCCACCACAGGGCCGATAGAGAATGTATCGAGCCTCCTGTGTGTCACGTCTTGCAGGTAGTGGGCCGTGAAGGTGGTCTGACGCTTCCACACCCCAGCTTGAAGGACCTGCATCACTGAATAATTTTTCTTGAAGGCCAGGGATGTAGCTATGACCCTGACATCATGCGCTCTAGAGCGACATGACGGAGAAGGGTCAGGATTCAAGGCCAGATGTATTACCTTGCGAATCCAGGCTGAGATAGTATTCCTGGTAACCCTCCTCTTCGTCTTCCCGGTGCTCACGAACAGGGTTTGCACCCAGGGGCAAACTGCAGCTGTTCTTTTAAGATACAACCTCAGACTCCTGACTGGGCACAGTTGGAGATGATCTGGGTCATCTGTTACAGAACGAAAACTCGAAACCTGGAAAGAGTCGAACCTAGAGTCCGGCACTCCTGGATTCTGAGTCTTGGCAACAAACTCAGGGACGAAGCTGAAGGTTACCTCCCCCCATCCCCTTGAATGGGCGATGTCGTACGAGAGACCATGTAGTTCACTGACTCGCCTGGCCGAGGCCAATGCTAGCAGGAAAACCGTCTTCCAAGTAAGGTGGTGATCTGAAGCCTGGCGTAATGGTTCGTAGGGAGGTCTCTTAAGAGACCTGAGAACTCGAACCACGTTCCATGGAGGACGTCTCACTTCCGACTGAGGGCAGGTAAGTTCATAACTCCGTATGAGAAGGGAAAGTTCCAGCAAGGAAGAAATGTCCATTCCTTTAAGCCTGAAGGCTAGACTTGAAGCTGAGCGATAGCCTTTCACTACCGAGACTGAAAGGCGCATTTCCTCCCGCAAATACACGAGGAACTCCGCTATTGCTGGAATAGTGGCATCGAGGGGAGAGATACCCCTTCCACGACATCAACCACAGAAGACTCGCCACTTCGCCTGGTAGACCCCTGCGGATGACTTGCGCAGGTGACCAGACATCCTGTTCGCAACTTGTTGTGAAAATCCTCTCTCCGTGAGGAGATGCTGGATAGTCTCCAGGCGTGAAGTCGAAGCAAAGCTACGGCTTTGTGGAAGATGTTGGCGTGTGGTTGTTTGAGTAGCTCGTGACGTGGAGGAAGTTCTTTCGAAACCTCCGTGAGGAGTTGCAGAAGCTCCGGGAACCATTCTGCGTGATGCCATAGCGGAGCTATCAGGGTCATTGAAAGATTGACCGATATTCTGGTCTTGTTGAGCACCCTTCTCATTAGACAGAACGGGAAAAAGGCGTTCACATCGACATTGTCCCACCATTGTTGAAGGCATCCTGCCAGAGAGCCTTGGGGTCTGGGACCGGGGAGCAGTACAGCGGGAGCTTGAAGTTCAGCGCTGTAGTGAACAGATCCACCGTCGGGGAACCCCACAAAGTCAGGACTTTGATGGCTACTTGAGGATCCAAAGACCATTCGGTACTCACTATCTGCGTTGCTCTGCTCAGACTGTCGGCGAGCACATTCCTTTTGCCTGGAATGAAGCGAGCCCCTAGTGTGATTGAGTGGACTTCGGACCATCTCAGAATCTCTACTGCAAGATGGGATAGCTGTTCTGAAAAGGTAGCCTACCTCCCTGCTTATTGATATAAGCCCCCACTGTGGTGTTGTCGCTCATCACCATCACAGAGTGGCCCAACAGGACTTGGTGGAACTTCTGAAGTGCCAGGAATACGGCCTTCATTTCTAGCAGGTTTATGTGAAGGTACTTTTCTGATTCTGACCACAGGCCTGAGGTCTTGTGGTTCAGAACGTGGGCCCCCCACCCTTTCTTTGATGCGTCCGAGAACAACATCAAATCCGGGGGGAAGGACGAGAAGTTCCACTCTCTTTCATAGGTTCTCGTCCGCCACCCACCACTGGAGGTCCGTCCGTTCCGCAGGACCCACGGGGACCAAAGTTTCCGGGGAATCGTGACCTTGATTCCATCGGAACTTGAGTTGCCACTGGAGAGATCTCATTCTGATGCGACCATTGGGAACAAAACGGGCCAGGGAGGAGAGGTGGCCGAGGAGACGCAGCCACGTTTGGGCTGGGAGTTCTTCTCGATTGAGGAAAGGCCTCGCGACCTTCCTCAGCCTTGCTATCCTGTCGTCTGATGGGAAAGCTCTGTGGAGATTGGTGTCTATGACCATGCCTAGATATACCAGTTTCTGAGAGGGCTGCAGAGAGGACTTCTTGAGATTTACCATGATCCCTAGATTCTGGCAAACTTCGAGGAGCTTGTCTCAGTGGCGAAGAAGGGTTGCCTCCGAGTCTGCTAGGATCAGCCAGTCGTCCAGATAACTAAGGAGACAGATGCTGATCCTGTGAGTCCACGAAGATATTAGGGTGAACACTCTGGTGAACACCTGAGGGGGTGTGGAGAGACCGAAACACAGCACCTTGAACTGGTAGATCTTGTTGTCTAGGCAAAATCTTAGGTACTTCCTTGAAGACGGATGGACTGGGATCTGGAAGTACGCGTCCTTCAGGTCCAGTGTACACATGAAGTCTTGTGGTCTCACTGCCTGTCTGACCATGTCTGCCGTCTCCATACTGAACGGAGTCTGTTTGACAAACTCGTTCAGGGTTGAGAGGTCGATGACTGGTCTCCAACCTCCAGACGCCTTTCTTACAAGAAAGAGTCGACTGTAGAAGCCTGGGGACCAGTCTACAACCTCCTGGAGAGCGTCCTTCTTCAGCATGGTCTGGACTTCTGCCCAAAGGGCTTGCCCTCTTGCCAATCCCATGGCAAGAGAGCTCAACGACACTGGATTTGCTGTCAGGGGAGGTAGAGAAGCTGTGAACGGGACGCGATAACCCTGAGCGATTACGGAAATCGTCCAGGTATCTGCCCCGAGTTGCTGCCACCTTGCCGCGCAACTCTGTAGGCATGCTCCCATTGGTGGACATGCAGGGGGACTGCTAACCCTAGCGTTTACGGCCTCGGCCGTTTCCTCTAGGGTTATTGCCTTCCATGGAGGACTTCTTGCTCCTTCTGCTCTTGGCAGGAAAGGGCTTAGACACCTTCGGCTTCGCTGCTGTCGTCTTCTTTGTGTCCTTATCCAGACGGGGCTGTTGGGCCGCTGGAGGTTTGTAGGGCCTCGATGTCAGGGCCCTATGGATGAGGGAATCCTGGTTGGACTTCCTCCACCTCTCAGCAGTAAGCTCCACATCCTTAGGCTCAAATAAACTCTTACTGAGCGCGGAAGAGTGTCTGAGCCTGCTAACATCCTAACTGGGAACCTTCTGGTGGAATCTCTCAGCCACTGCGTCCCGTCGTTTGAGAATCGTATTGGCCCTCAAGCTCGAGACTTGGTGGGCCAGAAACTTGATGGTCCGCGTGCCTGAGAGCAAGAAAGTCTCCAGTGCCTTCCTGGTGCTTTCTTTGGAGAGGTCCTCAGACCGCACCAGGATGCCCAGAGACCCCAGCCAGATGTCAAGCCACGAAGTTGCCTGCATGGCACACTCAGCGACCTTCTCCTGGTTTAGGATCTCAGTAGCTGAGTAGGACACGTGCCGGTTGGAGAGTCTCTCTAGAGGAACTCCCCCGGTGAGTTCTTCCACGGAGTGGTGAATAGGAAGAGCCAAACAAGACCCCTCAAGGATCTCAAAGTACCTCCTCTGATGGACTCGAGGAGGAGGGAGGAGCTTGTTACCGGCGCTGGGTCTACAGGAGGAGGCAAGCTCAGAGAGCTGGCCCCCTCGACCTTGTCCCTGGCACTCTTCATCCCCTGAGACCAGGGCAGAGCTGCAATGGCCCTAGAGGGTTTCTGGGTGCCGTAGACATGGTCCAAGACAGTGACCTTACCCTCACGAGGAGGAGTCTCTGGGTCTGGAATCCCATTGAGGTTCCTCATGAGGGGCAGGCCTTACCAGAACGCGTGTTCTGACTCTTGGTGCTCTCCTCCTGAAGGACTAGCAGCAAAGTCTCCTGTCCCCAACAGCTCTTCCTGGGGGGACACGTGGACATCCTCGGAAGGTCTAGCTGGCTCCTGTCTGATCCTTGTTGACGATTTGGGGATCGTCTTAGAGTCCTTCGGTTCCCTCCTGGGAAGGATACAGGACTCGAGTAACGATGGGTGCAGGCTCTTTTCCACCCCTGGACGAGAAGACTTCTCAGGGAGAGGCGGAGTTTCCCCCATTGGTGCGATGGAGGAACAGTCCGGCTCGTCCGACTCTCCTGAGGATGGGTAATCCTCATCCGCAGGGGAGGGAGAGAAAGTCTGGGGGGGAGGAGGAGCCTTGCGCAAGGATCTGCGAGGATACAGAATAGTCCTCGGAGGTGTTTCCACAGAAGGGACTCCTCTTTTCCTCTTCAAGGGGGAGGAAGCTGCCACTACTTTGTGACCCACGTCAGAGAGGACGGGCTTCATAGCCTGCAAAAGAGCTCTGACCAGGGTCCCAAATCAGGGCTGCTGGCTGACAGTCGTGCTGTCGGACACTCCCTCTGGAAGGAAGGGGATCATTTGATCCCTTGGAGGAGTCGACAAATGAGGGTTCTCCTGAGAAGTAGAAACAAAAGAGTCTAGACCTGTCCGGGAACTGCCCCTCCTCCGGCGAGCGCGCTGTTCTGCGCTTGCGGGTAGGGGAACGAGACGATGACCTATCCGCCTGGCGACGCTCGCGCTGGAGGTCGCGCGATGGGCCCTGACCAGGATCGCGCGCAAAAGGATCGCATGTCATAGGAATCTCGCGCGCGTATGGGCGCAGGCGTGAGAGGTTGGTGGAGCGGGCGTGAGAGCGCGGTGGCGCATAGGCGATCCCACAGGCGCGTGAGCGCGATGGCGTGGGCACGTAGGTGCGGGGCGCGCAGGAGATGGAGCGGACGCGTCGGCGCGGGCGCGCGTAGGAGATGGCGACGGCGTGTGGCGCGCAGGAGCTGGAACGTGAGGAGACCAGATACGAGGGCGCGCAGCATCCTGATGTGGCACTGACGGCCGCGAGAGGGCAGTGGCGCGTGGGCGCGTATCCGGAAGAACCAGGCGAGGGCGCGAGAGCGCAGGTTCAGGATAGCGCGAGGGTGGGGCAGCGCGTTGGAGCATAGGTGGGCACTGATCCGAGAGAACAGGCATATTACCCTGTTGGCGTGCTGGGGATCGTGGGTGCGCATGGCAAGCATCAGGATGTGGCCGCGTTGGTGTGCGCTGCTGCGGTGGGCGAGCAGGGTGCGTGGTTGGATTAGGGTTCACGGGTGTGCGGTGGAGGTTTGCATGAGGTGCCTTGAGAGGGCCTGGAACCTGGCGCGCGACTGGAACGTGTGCAGGATCACGCGGTCTGGAAGGAGAGTCCAGGGGTGCCTGTGAGCGCCCGTGCGCTAGCTTAGGCACCTCCTGGACTGCGTGCTGTGATGTAGAAGCTCGCTGGCGAGCGCGTGTGCGCTGTAACTGGAACTGCGCGCGATGGGCGCGCTTCGCGCCTAACTCCAGACGGGTGCTGCGAGTCCAGAGGTACCTGTGAGCGCCTGTGCGCTAACGTAGGAGCCTCTTGAACTGCGCGCGACCTGGCAGGAACCGGGGAACGCTGGGGCGCAGGTGGGCGCTGGCGCGCTGGACAAGGAACTGCTGGCAGGCGCCAGGGCGCAGAAGGCTGTGGGCGCTCAGGGGAACCCTGGCGCGTAACAGGAACAGGGGCGCGCACGCGCGCAAGTGAGCGCTGTGGCGCTAAGAATGGAACAACAGCAGCAGCAGCATGAGGGCGCGCAGGTTGAACCTGGCGCTTGAGGGCAAGAGGCGCAGATTTGCACTCAAGGCCCTTAAGCCCCGAAAGGCCCGGTGCCTGCGCAGTGGCAGGATCAGGTGGCGGGTAACGCGCGTCAGCATCCTCGAAAGGTGACGGCAGGTCAGCAGGTCTGGAGGGAGACTGGTCACAGGGTCCTGAAGGACGACCATCATCCGAAGGGGATCACGAACGATCCCCGGAGAGGTCTAAGGTGATAGCTGGAAGGATCGGCGAACAGCAAGTCGTCTCCTCCGCAGAGGACTGTGGTGACGACGAGCCAAGGAGGCGCTTCCCAACTCCCTTATGAGGGGAAGGAAGGCCTCTACGGCGAAGGGGAGGACGAGCCTTCCGCCTTATACGCCTACGAGGGGCCGTGGGGTCAGCAGGCTGACCATCATAGAGCCTCCGAAGAGGAGTCTCTGTGAGTGAACTCCCCAGTGGGGGAGAATCACCGGCAGGAGAGACCGTAGGACTTAGATCCTCCCTCGAAAGGTGTTCGGAGGGGGAATCTAAGCCTTCAGCTACCTCAGCAACAGGAACAGGGGTTTGACTAGACCAACGAGATGCCTCCGTCACAACAACGTCAACAACAGACAGAGGATCTATCCCTGCTGTAGTTGGCGATTGTTTGACAGCTGCACCAAATTTGATCATGTCAAACAGGGCTTCCCTGGAGGGAGAACCCTGCAGCCCCAAGGAAGCCCAAAGCTGCAACAAATCATGATTATTCACAGGTAAATCAATGTTCATATCCTCCTCCGGGGGAGGAGGGGCAGCCGCCTCGCTATGGGAGGCAACTACCTCTCCCGCACCCCGGGATCGGTCAACAGCAGTACGGTCTACGCTACCACTCGCCGGCCTTTCGGAAAAAACCACTTGAGGGGGAGCTTTGGAGGAGGAAAGGGCTACGAAAGAAGAAGTCTTGGAATTTTCTCTTTTCAAAGAAGCCTTTGAAGGAGAAAGATCCCTTTTAGACTTTTCTTCTGGCGCCGGGCAAACCTCTCCCACTGGGAGGTAGACCACTCCCTACATTCGATACATAGGCCTACATTACCGGTATCACACCGTTGGCCCCTACAGTGAGGACACAAGGTGTGGGGATCGGTGTCGACTGCCGACATAAAGGTCCAACAAGGGCGGACGGGAAGTCCAGGGCATGTACGCATAGTCAGTAGAGGCCAACTTCAAACACACTGGAAAAGAAAAAGCAAAAACAGATTAAATATGGCAGTCAAAGCGAAGGATAGAGAAGACAGGTCTGTTCTCCGCCCGAGCCAAAAATAAAGTGAAGCATTCACCGGTGTGTGTGTGTGAGGGGGGGGAGTAGCTAACTACCCCTCACTAACCCCTGCTAACTAGCAGCGAGGTAGTAAACCCTTGTTAAAATTCTTATGGCTCGTCATTCAGCTACGCCGAAGTAATTACCCCATGTAAATGGCGTGGTTTGTATTTCAGTTATGGAACAAAAGCTGACTTCATAATACATAGAATATATTTGCACAAATACTTCCTCTACTTAGACATGAACTTATAAACAAAGTACAGTACTGTACATACCTTCAGGGCATGTTTCAGAGCAGGTTGAAGGGTTGACAACAAACTATCTTGTGCTACAACATCGAATATGGAAGGTCGATTTCTTGAGGTTATAGTAATATGTGCCCCATATTCAGCCATGTTTGGGTGATGTGTTTGATCTATCCATCCAATGCCTATATTTTGAAAATAAAGTTAATGATGCAGTCCCTGTATGATTTTTATTTAAGATGCACACAAATATTTCAAAACAAATATGTATCATAAAACTACCTGTCTCCTTAGATCTTCAAAAGAGTAGGTGATACAAATCTAAAAAAGATGGATTAATTGAATGAAGAAGAAAAGACTGAAAACAAATGTGAGACTCAAGTTTATGGGGAAGAGAGGAACTAATTGAATAAAGTAAAATAAGAAAGGCAGTCAAATGGATGTTGTGGGAAAGGTTGTAGGGAACTATGGGGTTACTATGGCCCATAAGCAAACACATTTCTACATGTACTTGACTTTATTTACTGTCTATACATATTTATCTTAATGTTGTTACTGTCCTTAAAATATTTTATCATTCCTTGTTTCCTTTCCTCACTAGGCTATCATCCCTGTTTGGGCCCCTTGGTTTATAGCATCCTGCTTTTCCAACTTGGGTTGTAGCTTAGCAAGTAATAGTAATAATAATAATAATAATAATACAATCAAAGATCAGAGTAGCCCTTAACTCCGGAGACTGAGGAGGAGCTTCTCTCGGCAAAGGCAGATAACAGAAATCACTCATCAGTTGCAGAGTGGCTGCGATAAGAGAAGTATCGCGTTTACAACATTAATCGCAGAAGATGGTCCATTTTCCCTGGTAGACAGCTGACGAGGATATATGGCAGCATCCAGACATCTCCTGTGCATTACTTCATGAAAATCCTTTCATTCGGATAAGATGCTGGAGAATCTCCTCCCGTAAAGAAACAGGGAGGTCGCAGAGTTGTGTAACCTCTGCATATGCGACTGACAGAGAAGACTGGACCATTGGGATAGTTACACCAGTACCTTGACTATGAGCATCAGCAAGTCTGGAAACTATTATACTTGTGGCCACTTGGGAGCCATTTGGGTAAGCCTGATGTTCGGAGTTGGTAATATCTTGTCGAGTATTCATTGTATCAGATAAGAGGGAAAGGCTGCAGAGCTAATAGCACCGCTCGCATATCCATGTTGATATGCAGGCCCTTCTCGTCTTCAAACCACAAACCAGGCAAGGTCTTGTTCCCCATCCAACCCCTCCATTGATGCATCTATGAAGCAATCTTCAGTAGAGATGAAAGGTGTCCTAGATGTTACCAATTTTTTCCTGGATGTTCTTGAGCGATCAGAAATGAATACGCTTACTCTCCAAGCAACGTTGATGCGATTGTCTGATGGGAAGACTGTTACTGCTGCCATATCTCTCAACATACCGATACCCCATCCGTCTCTTGGGTGTAAAGACGTGTGATAAAAGGCGTGAGGTTAATATTCTTCCTGGAGCAAGTGTCTCTTCGAGGATGACAGGATCTACCAGTTGTTGAGATATCACCAAAGCATAGGACTTTGAACTTGTACCCGAGTCCCTTGAGGATGAAGCAGAGTGAGGGGGTTCCTCTGTACACGTCGGTGATCTTGCTCATGTACACGTCCCTTACAAGTTCTGCATAGAAAATGCAGGAAAAATTTAATACCTTCAATATCCTTCATAATACTAACATGCAATGACCACATATATACCCATAAGACACCTCTTTGAAGTATTCTAAGGCAAATTTGTGACCTTGAAAATTTTGATAACTTTCATGTGAACTACCCTTATATGTTTGGCTTGTTTGCATGATTGAGGCAATCGTGCGTATGGTAATTGCATGTGTGGGGATCATGCGTGTGTTGATCATGTGCATGGTGTTCAGGCATGTGTTGATCCTGTGTGTGGAGAGCTTGCTGGATCCATGCATGCCTCCTTTGAGCATGGTGATCATGCTCATGGAGATCGTGGTCTGAGCAATCTTGTTTGTGGGGATTGAGCGCATGCTGGTGATCGTGTGCATATTCTCATTGGCATCGAAAACTTCACCTTCTTGGAACCTCTTTCAACTCTGTGAACTTTTGGGGGAAAGCTCAGACGAGAAGCCTTGTGAAGATGAGGGTGTCCCTAGTGACAAACTAGTCGTTTTTGTATGTGGGGAGTGACAATTTGATATGATGGGAAATGATCATGCACAGCTCAAGAGCATTCTGAATGTTGGTCCTCCGGGGACCTCTGACGATTTGGTGTTCGTGCTCTCGGGTGAGTGTCCTCCTTGTCTTTATGTGCCTTCTCCAAATCAGTAGCACTCGTAGACACTCCAATGAGGGAATGACTACTTGAGGCAAGGGCCTTGGGCCTTTAACCTTGCATCTCCACCCTTTCCCTGGTGGAAGGTTTGGTGCAATACTACTACTCCTACAAAACCATGAAGAAGAACCTGTTGAATTCTCAAGAGACTTCTCTACATCGATCATCCTGGGCTTCATATAATCTCTTCTTCCTGGCAGCAGAAAGCTCTTCAGAAGGCAAGGAAGTTGAAGGAACAGACGAAGCAGCTGACGAGGAGCAACAACGCTTCTCCTTCACCAGGGTTGAGGATTTCACAGGAGACAGACTCTCAGCAAAAATCGATGGTTTGGCAACATCAAGGGACACGTCCAGGGGTGCCACTCCACTGGGAACAGCAACAGGGCAAGAAAACCTCTGTAACATAGCCACAGCCAACACCTCAAAATGTTTCTCCGATGAAGGGGTGCCATTAATACTAAGGGGATGACACCACACCGAGGTTCAAGTCCTTGCAAGGGTTGTCAACAGTTATGTCAGTGGGAGTGCTTTGGGCAAGAGGCAGGAGTAATACATATTACCTTTGCTGCAGAAAGGAAATACTCCTGTAACAATCAAAGGATTCTGTAAGGGAAAGGAAAGGCGAAGGACTCCCTCTTCCTCTTACCTCTAACGACGGCGTTAACCTCGGAGGGAAAGTAGGAAGACTAAGCAGCGGGCTTCGAACCCAAAGAAGGGAGAAAAGAGCCTGAGAGCTTCATGGGCATCAATACCCTAAACTGATTCCAAAGAATTCTTCCTCGACTTCTTCCTTTTCTTCGTAAACTCAGCTCATTGAAGTGGAGGCCACTCCCAACACTCAGGCAGGGTGATTACTACAAACACAGGAATGTCCCCTGCAGCAGCTACAAAGTTCATGCGGGTCGACATCTGGCTTTCTCATATATCAGCCACAGCCCTTTCCGGGCTTGTCAAGATACAGCTATATGCCTGACCATGGAGCCAACATCACACACCACAGCAAAAGAAATCTAGAAGAAAAAGCATAACAAACTAATAATTTCAGATAAGCACTGGAAAGTACATCTGTACTCTACGGCAGACAAAGAGCGCTACCTGTCAAGTGGGCGGAACTTCCCAGCTACTTGTCACTTGTGTTTACCTCGTTAAAAGCTTAACAGCCAGTTCCAGCTTCGCTGAAGTCATACTTTTATAAAAGGTCAAAGGTTTGTATTACGTACAGGATCAGATACAAATTACTCGTAAAAGTTGTGATATTCTGTTCACCTGTTTTATCATTTTACACTAAGATTGAATTTGGAACATATATTTGTTCAAATATAAATAAAGTCAGAGCGTTATAAAATATTATAAATAGTGTACTAAGCCACAGGGCTAACACGTGTAGCAAAATGTGTCCCTCTGACCAGAAGATAGGAGCAATGACATAATGTTACTTGCAAGCACTGCGAGCTACAGTGGAGCAAAGAACGATAAATTATTACTGTTAATTTGGCATACCAACATACAGGTAAATATGCTCAATTATTGGAGGAGGTATTCTCAGTATTGTACGATAGACACAGCTACAAATGAGTCCATATAAAATGGGACTTTTATCACAATACCAAGCGCAAACCCAGTTTTTCAGTTATGTTAGTCAAACAACCATACCTAAAAAACTTGATTACTTCTCGAAATCATAATAAAAAATGTTCAAACCATAACAAAATACACTAAAATATGAGTCTTATTTTCAACAAACAATTTATTGCACTATTCTATAATTTAACTCTATGTTCTCTACTCAGAGACCTTCGTTTGCCAGCAACAACTTACTTCCTTAGCTGAACTGACCTACGATAATGCGTTTGCATCATCATAAACATTAGTACATTATCAATGGTATAGCTAGTTACCACCATACAGTATTCTACAAGACGGGCATCACATAAGCGATTCCCTCTCAGAATTAACCATTACCAGGTCAGTCTATGGTATTTGTGATCTAAAACTAGTGAAATCATAGCTAAAGGTAAAGTAAAATTAGGAAGTATCTGTAAAAGGTTGGTCATAGCTCATGAAATAAACACATCATAGCCTAACCTAAGCATTAAAATATTAAACAGATTATAAGATGTACTCAACAAGCTAAAAATGGGGCGAATGTAGTTTGTTGGGACAGGCGTAAATTTTCTTATTACTTGTCAAATCGGTTTTCTTTATGGGAAAGTTACTCTTTATCACGAGACTAAGAAGTTCGTTTCATGATTTAAGAAAAGATTCTGTTACCATGACAGGAATGCAACCTAAACCAATTTCCCCCCTAACCTAACCTACAAGCTGTGTTCTTACCTACTTACCTAACAGGGGGGGGGGGGGGTTTCCTAATGGCCTCCTTACACTGCTGTATTATGAGTATGTCAACTGACAAACTTTACCCCCTAACCTAACCTACAAGCCGTGACCTTGCCTTCTTACCTAATGGGGGGGTCTAACAGGCGCCCCCGCGACCCCACTTACACTGCTATACTTTAAGTTAGACATAACAGTATTGTTGTACTGTATTACAGGGTAATGTAACCTAGGAAAAAACGGTAAACAAAACAGGAGGAAAAGAAAGAAGATAGAATAGTGTGACCGAGTGTACCCTAAAGCAAGAGAACTCGGTAAAGTTGTATTGTATTACAGGGTGTGATTTCGAACAGAAAATATTTGTTTTCCTATAGTAAATAACGTGATTCAACCGAATTTGACCTTCACTTTAACCGCAAACAAACAGAACAACCAATTCGACTAACTAAGTTGCTGAATTGGTTTCTGTTATTACAGATGAAATGAAGGTGAAAACCGGTTAAATCACGTTATTTTCTACAGGAAAACATATATTTTCTGTTAAAATGGCTAAATATGATCACTGTTGTCATATATGTTTGTGTTAAAATATTTAAATATAAGTACTTGTTCAACGGTGTCACTTCACTCACGAATGTACTGCAAACGATAACATTAGCAACGTTACCAATGATACACAGTGTTAACAACGATGACTGGGATTGTTACGGTGATATTACCGGTTACACAATATATAAAAAGAACAAAAAGGGTACAGAACCTAACAAACCCACCTAACCTAACCTAGTAGTTGACAGGTCACTAACCTCAGGTATTTACTGACAACGGTAAAATTAGCCACGATACGAATGATACACAGCGCTACTAACGGTACGGTGACATTACTAGCGATAGTAATCTAGATATTTCGGTAAAGTTGTATTGTATACAGAGAACTCGAACCCAAGACAGTGAAAGACCATGGTAAAGAGGCTATGGCACTACCCAAGACTAGAGAACAATGGTTTGATGCTGGAGTGTCCTTCTAGAAGAGCGGCTTACCATAACATCCGATTAATTAAATTTATTGCACTACAATAACCAGTCGCTTATTTAACAAGCACTATCATTTAAATTCTCCATTTTATCACAAAAATCAATCTTAATGCATATCTACGGTTTTATTTTATCACTTTCTACCTTAAAAATAGATACAGTACAGTACCTTCTTGCTGGGGTTTCGTTTTATCTGTAAAATTGTTATATTATCAGTTGATAGTAGTAGTAGTAATCTCTGTAATTCGTCTTTGTAACGGCTCTAAGTTTAAAGATTTTTTTTCTTTACTTTTCTATCCCATTCCCAAAATTCTAAGTGCTTTCAACTAATTTTTACTTAAGTTCAGGTTCTTCGGCAAGTTTTAAATACCAAAAACAGATAAAAGACATCTGAAATCAATACCTGAAATGTAAAAATTTTATTTCATCACCAACTTCTCAGTTGCTTATAGTATTATTTCTCTTTATACTGGATTGAATTTAATTTACGAATTTTGGTCATATAAATTAGTTCTAGGACCAAGGAGGCCATTCAGCACTCGGGCCCAACAAGGAGTAAACCTCGTAGTGCACTACCAAGTGATGGTTAAGTTAGTGGGATAACAGCAAAAATTTAAGTATGGTAGAAAGGTATAAAATGGATTTTGACGTAGGAAAAATCTATTTTTGGGGTGAGATAGCCATGTCGTCCTGATGGAATTTCCCTTCGGCTGCTTCCTACAGTATAAGATTTCTGCAAGTGATATTACAAGAAAATTACCGTCAGGTATCACAGGGTTCCAACCCTGGAACGACTATCCGTAGATATCGTGTAAAATCAGGGACGTATCCTAAGATAACCATAGATATCTGCACCCCCAATAGACTTTATCTAGTCTAATCCACTAAGGGGAAGCATAAGTGAGGAGCCTTTTAGTTTGGTGATAATGACAGAGTCTTACAAAACAGCATGGTGTACACCAAGAGCCTGCTGAACCTCCTTATCTAATGCCTTAGTACTTCGTTTAGTTTCAAAGATATTCTTTAGTTTTTTTTTAACTATTAATTTTTAATCATATATTGTAATCAATGTGTTACTTTCTGGTACTCACAGCAGCCCGTAAAGTAGAAATTGTGAGGTTGAACAAGCCGAAGGAGGGGGGAGAAGAGAGGTATAATATAAGGCTAAAACCTAAGTGCAGCAAGGGGGCAAAGGGATGCTTCAAAATCTCATTCAATACTCCCAACAATGTACCACTTGAAGTACATTGATGGCACCAAGGGATCTCTAGATCTTATTTGGTAGCAATGAGCATCAAAGACTTTTGTCATAATGTTTTTAGTACTTTTCTCTTTTTCAATTATTTATTCAAGAGTTCTGAGAAACTTTCTCTGGCCTATTCTTTTAAATACATGTTATAGCCCCCTTCGCTTATGTGCATTGCATAATACATACCACAATTTGAAATACTCAAGATATCAAAGTGTGATTAAAACCACTACTGTTATATCTGAATTGCATGTCAATATATTTTTGTGGGACGACCTCCAGATATGGAGCACAATAATTAACTCTATGGGAGAGTTGATTTAAAGAGCATAACGGAGGTGAATTGAATTGAATATAGGATTTAGGCATTAAGCCAAGCACTGGGGCATCAAAGGCCATTCAGCGTGCAAAACGGAGGTTAAAACTGGAATTTTCACATTAGTGCCTCATTTAGATTATTTTTACTTATAGACAGTTCTTAGATTTGTTCTCAACCAGAGTAATTTCCTTCTGGGATAGTGTGTACTGTACTTACCTTTTGCTAGATGTTTATAATCCTTTAAAGTTTTTAATGACAGATTCCACTTCAGAGTGATTACATAACACCAATATTCTCAGATTTTCAGACCGTACCTGTCGTTTACTTCTTTATTCTGTCTTATTGTTCCTCATCCATTTTCATCACGTACCCAATAATTTTCTTGCAATCTTCAAGACCTGTTACCATGATGTTTCTACGTTCAACACAATGACATCTTTTCATAATATCTTCACTCATCATTTGATCTCATCAATAACTTCTGATCATGACAATCCCTTCTTTGAAATATTGCACATGTCTGATGTCCAGAGTAACTGGCTTTATATAAATTGTATAAATTGAATTTGGCCCAACTAAACTTAACCCTCATGTGATCAAGTTTTTGGGACTAATTTTTTACTCTTCACGCGTATCGTAATATACAGTGAGGTACACTACTCACCTGTTGTCAAATGTACAGCAACTAATTATTTTCTTTCCACTCACCATCTATTTGCATTTTCTTCTGTTTCCTCATAAAGTATAAAATATGATTTGTACTCAGCTATTTTCTGCATTGACAATGAATGTTATAACCAAAAGATCTTGCATTTTCCATACAACCTTTTTCCAAAGGTTTGTAGATTGATAATATATTGAACAAGGCAATAAGAGTATGTAGAGTATAATTTCCTTTTTAAAGTACGTCCAGTTACTGTATAAAGTTTCAATAAAATAATCAATATTTCACTTCATATTTCAGTATAGTAACACGTCAGGATACAAATTTAGTTTGTTCCGTAGTGGCTTTTGTTACACAATTTTTTTGTATAATGAAATAGAATGAAATAGAGCCAAATATATTTCTATCATTCAATATACCTAACCTGACTGCATGAATTTAGTTTTGTATCCAGAGTATTTATTCATTTAGGCAAAAAAAATCTTTGTACTGTATGTCATTTCGTATGATATGACGAGTTTTTCACACAGAAAAACTTTTGCATCCTGAGGTATTACTGTACTTCCAATGTGGGTTACTACATTTATTGAAGATTGTGATGAGAGATGAAGGGAAAACTGGAAAGTAAAAGATAAATACTCAACTGAAGAATAGCAGTAACCATAGGAAAATTACTCCAATCATTCTCAGACGATCACTCACAAAGTACTATAATAAGACAGTGAGTTCAGAGCAAAATTCAGTTGTCTCAGTTTCAACTAATTGACTATATTTGAGTTGTAGAGCTGGAAAGATGAAAGCTATTTATGACTTCAGACTCTACTTTGAAGCAGTTAAAAATAATTTATAAAAATTATAAATCCCACAACCGATCTTAATGAACTATTTTACATGTTACTGCCCAATTACTGAATCTAATGAGGCCCAGGAAGTCAAATTTTTTTCTCCATTATGAGGTTCTTAATGATGTACTCAACCACACCACCAGAATGTAATTTCTTATTAAAGATCAACTACTTTTACCTATCTGACCATGAAGGAAAAGAGCCAAACTGCACAAGTTAATTAGATTTCCTTTAAAAAAAACTGAGGAGAAATTGAAAATGTTGAAAACCGGCAACATTCCTTTTGAAAACTAAACTATATTATCTCTAACCCTGATTCTATGAAATCCCACATCCTCCCATCATTAGTCCTTAAACCAGTTTCTAAAGGATATTTCAAGGAAAGAAAATGTACGATTATGGTCTCTATACAATTTCAAAATACAAAAATTTGCAAATATTCATAATGGGAGGTTCTGAATAAAAAATAAATAAAAATGTTAATTTCAACAAGGTTTCAATAAGACAAGAAAATAACAGGGCTATTTCAGTATAACAACTGTTTGTTCTCTCTTCAAGACCCCTTCACAAATAAATCCCATTATGTACTATGAAAGGTTTTGAATAAAAAAAAAAAAACACTAAGGATTCAATGTGAAAATAGTGACGGGGTATCTAAAGAAAAAAACGTGACAAATTAAGTTTTCATTCTGAAAAATAAAATCAATAAATATCAACAAGGTTTCAATAAAACAACCATTGCAATGCTATTATATTACTTTTTTATGATTCCAATATCATGTAAGTTAGAAAAATTGATAGGAAAAAACCTACTCTCTCCATGATAACAACCTACAGCTCATAACTATACTACAATAGTATTGACGGCAAAAACATTTACGGTGTACCGGTTATCAAACAGGTTTACCGGTCACATATTTCTTCATTCCAAACATGTTTTTGCGCCAAAGGCAATACACCAAAGATGTAATCATCTAGAGTAAGTGTATCTACAATAGAGTAATTGACCTGTAAGACCATGTCTTTGAGGGTTTTATGACGGTAAAACTCTAATAAGCTATGGAGTATATCGTATAGATACACTCACCCTTAGATAATTCAGTAAACAAAATTATTAATGGCACTGGTAATGTGTTAGTTGTTAAAAATTCAAAACATATACTTAAAAAGAACAATAACATAAATTCCCATTTCCAAAAAAAGCAGTGTAGTACAGTACACAGTTTGTTCTAATGTTTATTCTTAATGACAGGAAATGCAAAACTGGGATTCCAACAAAACAAAATAATCGAATAAAGTTTTGAGCTTCTAGAATATCTAGTAATAGTACCATGTCAACTCAGATGTTTACTTGGATCAGTTAGTCTACTTCCAGCATAAAAGATCGTATATAAAAAAGGCCCCTTAATTGCACAAGGGAAACAAGGGCAACTGATGCTACAATCTCTTCTTGGTCAGTGGAATATAAATATCATAAAGATGAGCCAAGAGATTAACCAAAATGCAACTACTAAGGACTTGAATATGCTCACTTCATTTTTTCTTATCTTTTGGTGGACAACCAAGAGACCAGTTTCTTCTAAAGATGCTTCAGGGATATACAAAACAAACAGTGGACAGTTTCTTATCCACTCTTAATGGTTTTAAACCACAAAATTTCACTGTCCTTGTTCTGAGGCTTCATAGTACTAACTGTATAATTGGCTCTTGTCTAAACTTTCTTAGGGAAATGTTCATTAAATGTTATTCATGTACTCTTTTGTACAAATAATTAGTCCCTACTTGAATATTCCAAAATATATCGCAGAAAATAATTTTGTAATTTCTTCAGTGCAGAGTAGTACTAATCTGAGTTTATCTACAAATTTTTAATCATCTATACAGTATTTACCATTACATTCAGCATCTGGGCCCTGAAGTAATTGTTTCGATGTAGATAGATCTTAGAAAGAAAAAATGTAATCCTACTACATTAAATAATAGTATACAGAATGAAAGATAATTTGAAATCTAACTCTCAGATGAAAAGTAAATTCAATATACAGTGTAAGTGAAAAAAAGACTACGAGCCCTTTAGTGAGGTGGTTCTTCTGTGACGTTTCACTAAAGCTGACTACTGTTGCTCAAGACTAGATGGAAAGACAAGGAATGAACTAAAACTCATTGCAAATACAACTACATAGAGACCCTCTGACTAAATGAAGACTAACTCAGAGGATAAATAAAGTGCTAGATAAATGTCATGGGCATAAAGACAGAAAGAATAAAATATCATATGTCATGTGAAAACAGGAAAAGACTAGGCTAGGCTACACCAAAAATACATTTCTAAAATATGATTCAAGAAACAACAACAATTACAACAAAACAAGAAATAAAACGTGAGCAAAATCAATGGTCAGTTGAACAAAGAAATGACAGCTAAAAAACCTTGCAGAACTTTTCTGATTTTGACTACATCACGTTATGGAATAGTCACAAAGTCATTCAGCAAGGCACAACACATTCTACACAGAATAACTGGAAAGGGAATCTATCAGCTTGCAAGATTTTTACAAAACAAATTTCCAGAAGTCAGTTCACTCTCAATAAAAACATTTTAATACTGATAATTTCCTATAAGAAATAAAATAATCTAAGGAAAATAATTAATCTTTAAAGAGTGCATCAAGTTGAACAATATCACTATAATTCAGTAGTTTAACTGGGCCACTGACAGTTGACCAAAGCTCAAAATGCTGGCCAAAAAGGATTACACATTGATAAAATCTATCTCTTGGAAAATAAATCATAAGTTTCAGAAATCTGAAAAAATAACTTAGGATATCATTGATGACTCAGAAAGAGTTCTTCAACTGATTTAGTTGCAAAAGCAATAGTTACATAATCTTGGAATGAATAGATAATTGGGCCACATTGTCCAGCACTGGGACATAATCTTACCTACCGAGTGCACTGACTTAAATCATATGTTTAACAGAAAAGTTCATTTTACAAAAGAAAGTTCATTCTACATAGCTTTTAGTTGCTCTTCAAGTTCGGAGTTACAAGACAACACTGTACATTCCAATATCAAAAAGGAACATTCTAAAAGATCTGCAAGTTAGAACAGACTTATGTTATCTATTTGTTATACCAGTTGTGTGTTTCTGTAAAAGTAGTTATGGAAAAAAAACTTATCCACTGCGCCAAGCACAAAATTTTCTTATACAAAAATCACATCAAAACTTTCAAAATAAAGGGAACAATTGCTACATATCTTAGCGAAATATTATACACTTCACATCTGCAGGTTTTTTGGGAAAAGAGTAAAAAGTATACACAAGTCTATGAACTAATATCAGTAAATTTCAAAATAACAAAATATTGCATCAAAATTTAAAAAGCAAAAATAGTGTTGTTTTTCTATATGGACATATCTTGCATATACAATGTTTTAATAAAAGGAAGCTAACATTTAACTTTGATATAGGAGTAAACCTATTGTAACACAACCTGACCCAAACATTTCTCTGAAAATTCAAACACGAGAAATGGAGATTACTGTACTGGGATATGCATCAGAATTCAACAATACTCAACCACTGTATACACTTAATCTTGTAGGGAACAATAAAACCCTGTTATCTAAATTCTAACAGGGAATTTAATTAAATCAAATGTCATTTCTTTGCTTCAAAAAGGACTATTTCATATAAAAATACAAATCTATAGTGAGAAAGTTATAATACTTGCACACCTGTTGTTTTTCTTGGATTTTTTTACGTCACCACCAAAGCAATACTGATCCTAGTTTTGCAACACTGTTCTCCTCGGACATCTAAGATAAACAGTACTAAAACTCTGTTTTAGGAAAATAATGCAACAAACTTGTAAAACAGAGGCAGGGATTTCCCAGAGAAATTAAATATACTTGATAATGCTTATGATACCAACACTAAAATCAAACATCTTAGGTCACTTGGATTCAGCAATTTCTTATAAAAATTTGAATAATAAAATTCAGCTTTCCAAAACTTTTAGTTTTAGTATTACCCTGTACTACAACCTTCCAATAGTTATGATTACAAAATTGAACTTTGTGCACTGTATGAGGCTAAGTTACTAATGCCAATTAGTTTGCTTCCAACTACTGTACTATTAAACAATTCTGTGACTATTGTATGCAATAACAGCAGAAGCTATCCCAAACCTCTAATAAACATTACAATACGTAAGTTTAGCGAATGGCTGTTCAGTCACAGGGATCTGGAGTCCCTGCAGTATAATAAATTCACTATAAAGTTATGTATTATCTACATACCCCCATTAATATCACATTTCATTCAAAAGCAACCATATCTTTTAAATCACACAAAAAGACAAGTGTAATGTTAGTTATTAAATTTCTAACCCCAAAATCCTGAACAATTTTGCATAAGGAATGGGGAACAAATGGTTTTTTATTCTGTAACTAGGTAATGTAAATTCAAAGCCATTTGCATTTTGTTGAAAGTTAGAAATATCTTATGTTACTGCTGAAAATTTCACCAAGGATGCCAGATTCCTTCTGCAATTTTAACTACCGCTTCAATTTCATTCCATCTACTGTACTTCCATTTGTTATATCTGATAGTCTTCAAATCTATGACAAAATCTACAACTACCAGAACAAAAATGCATGTCTATGGCATGGTTTATCACCAACAATTTCAAGAACTCAAAAATAAAAAAAATTGACTATGGCATATATTAATGGACATCACAATATGCTTCTATCAAAAGACACAAAAAATACAAAGTTTAGCAGTAACCCAGCCTACTGAGTATTGTAATGCGAAGTACCAAAACACGAAAAAAATTATCTCCCATTCTTACATGAATGCAAGATAATTTGAGCATACCAAAAATATTTGTCACAGCCTACATTAACTCATATGTAATAATGACAACTTTGAATCCTAACTGCCTGCAGGATTCATTAAACAGCATATATTTACCTATATTTATGGGAAAAAATATGAAATGTAAGTATTCATTTGGACAATTTGAATGATAAAATCACAAATTTTAAAAGTAATTTGTATTTTTCCTAGCAATACAAACCTGAGTCCTCTAATTAGATAGATTGATTCAGCACGAGATGAAGTCTGTTGGATAATGAGTTGGTTAACCAGCTTGATAGCCTTCACTTTTGACCTTTCAGTCCAGGTTAATAAGGGAAGTTGGATTAAAGAACTCTGATTTGTATGACTAGGAAAAATACAAATTGATTTAAAAATTTGTGATTTGTTCCTACTCAGCAAACAAACCCTCGTCCTTTAATTAGGAAGATAATCTGCTTGGTGGGTTAGAAGTCACCATTAGATCATTAACAGGGTGATTAATTTTCTTCCCTGGAAGCGATCACCGCTTGATCAATACAGAAGCAAAGCGATGGCACCCAGCAAATTCCTACCCGACTTTTATAGGGATGAAAGGCTGATAGAACCTAGGCTGTACATGCAAACATGTACCAGATCAATTTCGAAATTTTCCCCTGAAAGGGATGTCTGTTGGAAATATACACCTTGTAAAAAATAGAGAGTTGGGCATGAATGTAAAGAGAGTTCTATATGAGAAAGTGATTGTACCAACTGTGATGTATGGATCTGAGTTGTGGGGAATGAAAGTGATGGAGAGACAGAAATTGAGTGTGTTTGAGATGAAGTGTCTAAGGAGTATGGCTGGTGTATCTCGAGTAGATAGGGTTAGGAATGAAGTGGTGAGGGTGAGAACGGGTGTAAGAAATGAGTTAGCAGCTAAAGTGAATATGAATGTGCTGAGGTGGTTTGGCCATGTTGAGAGAATGGAAAATGGCTGTCTGCTAAAGAAGGTGATGAATGCAAGAGTTGATGGGAGAAGTACAAAAGGAAGGCCAAGGTTTGGGTGATGGATGGAGTGAAGGAAGCTCTGGGTGATAGGAGGATAGATGTGAGCGAGGCAAGAGAGCGATTGATTGATTGATTTAAAGTTTTCAGGCATCCTGACATCTGAGGTCATTGTGCTAGAAATAGGAATGAATGGCGAGCGATTGTGACGCAGTTCAGGTAGGCCCTGCTGCTGCCTCCGATACCTTAGATGACCGCGGAGGTAGCAGCAGTAGGGGATTCAGCATTATGAAGCTTCATCTGTGGTGGATAATGTGGGAGGGTGGGCTGTGACACCCTAGCAGTACCAGCTGAACTCGGTTGAGTCCCTTGTTAGGCTGGGAGGAACGTAGAGAGTAGAGGTCCCCTTCTTTGTTTTTGTTTCTTTGTTGATGTCGGCTACCCCCCAAATTGGGGGAAGGGCCTTGGTATATGTATGTATGTATGATTATCAAAGAACCACCATCACCACTCTCATTAAGGGGGGATGGGAGAGATACTTCTTTAGATATAAAGAATGAAGCTCTGAAATGTAACTTACCACCATCAGGTCAGATCCAACACACAACATTTCGACCACTTGGTCCTTGAAAGGAAGGACAGAAGAATGAAAGAGCTAGTCATACTACCATTCATTTCAGACTTGCATCTACATGTTACCATAGACAAGATGCATCTTTGTCCTGTGTGAGAGCTGGACTGATTACACAACTACTTGAGCAGCCACCATAGATCCAAGCACAAAGGTGTCAAGGCACTTGTAGGTGTACTCTTGCAAGTAAAAAGCTGTGAAGGTGGTCTGCTTTTTCCAGACACCGGCATTCAACCTTGGCCCACGGGCAGAGTTCTCCAGAAGGCAAGAGAGGGAACATTACCCAGGACTTAGTGAGCTCTGGTCATAGCTGATGTCTCAACCCTCTCATCAGTGAAGGCGTATGCTCTACAGATTGTCTCGCAAGGACAGAAAGAGACCATGCTCCTCGACATCTTTCTTGGACATACCATTGCTAACAAAAAGTCTCTGACACTCAGGCCTAAGGTGTCTGGTCCTTTTCAGATAGAACTGCAGAACCTTCATGGGACACGAGAGCATCTTCTCTAGATCACTACCCGATGCCTTCCTAAGAGAGGGAATAGAGAAGGAATAGAGAAGGAATCAAACCTGGGGTCATGCATCACTGCATTCTAGGATTTGGGCCTGAAGTCAGGTACAAATCTGAAGGGGACCTTCTTCCACTTCTTGGCATGGGTGAATACATTTCCAACTCTGTTCGTCGATGCTAAATGTAACAGAAAGACAGTCTTTAGTCAGATGCCTGGTTGACAACCCCCTCAAAGACTTAAACAGGGTACGCAAGGGTATGTCAACTTGCACGTTGACATAGGCCACTGCGGTGATGTTGTTCATCAATGTTACAGAGTGCCTCCTAAAAAATTTTAGGAATGTTTGCAATGCTAGAAAGGTTGTTTGTCGCTCGAGAATGATGATGGACAGACGTATTTCTTCTTCTGTCCACACACTCGAGACGACCAGGTGTGCTCCCCATCCCATCTTCAATGCATCCAAGAACAGTTGCATGTCTGGAGGCAGAGTGTACAGTAGAACTTCCCAGATGAGGTTCTTGTAGAGCCATTGGGACAGATCAGCCCAATCCTCCTACCCTACTAGAACAGGATGGAGCGGGGAGATAACTGTCGATTGAACAGCAATCCTTCAGACACCACTGAAGGGATCACTGGTAGAGACGCCTGTGTGAAATGAGTTTCTCCGTGGGGAAAAAACCGAGAAGGCATTGCCAGCAATGAACTGGTATGTACTTCTGTTTTCGACAGGAACAGCCATGCAACTTCTCTGAGTCTCCTGATGCAATCGTTTGATGATAAGACTCTCGCTGCTACTGTATCTACCAGCATGCCTTGGTACTTCAACCTATGTTTGGGCAAGAGATTTGAGTTCTCCCAGCTTACGACAACCCCCATATGGCAACAAAATGTGAGAATCCAATTTTATCCTGTAGCAATTGTGCCTCCAAGTAGGTCAGGAACAACCAAATGTCGAGATTCATCAACAGATGTATCCCTCGTGAATGAATCCAAGCAGCTACCAAGGTAATACCCAAGTGAACAGTTGGACAGCCGTACACAATACAAAGTAAAGTCTTGAACTAGTACACTGTACTGTAGAGGGAGGAGCAGTGGTACTTTCATGAGGACTGATATAAAAGCATTTAAAAGTATGCATTCTTCAGGTCTAGTGAAAGCATAAAATCTCCCTTTCTGACAAAAGATAGCACTGGCCAGATTGTTTTTATACGAAACTTTGTTTGGCTAACAAACTTTTTCAAAGGAGAGAGGTTGATGAACAGTCTCCAGGCACCTTAGCCGTCTCCACCAGGAAAAGTCAACTGTAGAAGCCAGGAGATACGTACCTAATGACTTCAAGCGCATTCTTCTCCAACATCTAATCCACCTCTGCCTGCAATGCCAGGGGTTTTGCTGATGTTGGATGATCCACAGGTCGCTAGATCGAAACTTGTTGTGAGACAGGCATTGTCCAACTATCGGCAGAGGGTGAAGGGGAACATCAGCATCGGAATTTCCCTCTTCCTTCCCTTCCCTTATCCCACCCGCACCCTTCCTAAAAGCAGTAAATTGGGGTGCTCAAAAAGGCTGTGCTTTTCAGGAGGAAGTCGCGGGCATTGCTGACCGGGGGCTCCGCGCAAGAACAGTCCTTCCTCGATATTGATCCCATATGCCTAACCACACACGAAGATTAGGCTGCTGTCACCTTCAAAGGAGAAAGCCCACTAGATGAGGGAGCACTGTGAAGCAGTCCTCCAAGATTCCACAGCTGTTTGCACACAACTCCCAGAAAGTAGAAACACAGCACCCCCATACATACGAGTTCCACAATGACACCACCATCTCTAGGATAACCTGATTTTAGAAGAGAGAAACAACAGTTGGCCCACTGGTTTGCTGTATGGTGGGCAAGAAAGTTAACCGTCTTCCCACGTGACAGCATAAGACTCTTGTACTTTTCCAAAGCCTTCACAATGGATAACCTCATCAACTTTGCGAAATATGTTACTCCGACAGACAACTGGTCAAACTAGAAAACCACATGGAGAGAGGTCATGGACGAAGCTTCCATGGCTGCCAATTCAGCGGTAGAGAAAGACATTATTTCTGCCTCGAGTCTCTCCAGCAAGACCACACCGTTAGCGCGCACACTGATGAGTCAACCTGCAGAGGTGCAGACGAAGTATTCTCCAGCATGTAGAACTTCTGTTGGCTGGGTAAGGGCAAAGAATTTTACAAAGGAACTCTCTGACTCAGGGTAGTCGCCCTTAGCAGGCGCCGGACTGCAATCCAGTGGTCTTGAGTCACCCTGCCCCTGAGCACTCTTGCGACTTGCCAGGGCCCAGGGTGAGGAAATCTGCTTAGATCTATCTCTTCGTCAACAGCCTGCACGGTCACAGGCAAAGAGCTTCCAGACTCCAAAGAGATGTGGCAAAAACAATGTGTTTCACACACACCAGCAAAACATCAAAACCTGAAAATCTCACAAATATTGATTCGAGGGCTCTAAACTGCAGCGTATTCCCCGGAAACTGATCCAGGGAAGTATGGACTGGCGTGGCACCAGCAGTTGAACACCCCTAAGGAGATTGAAGCAGCGAAAGGCTCCATCAGTCTTCTTGGGTGTTGCTCAGTCCAACAATGACAAACACTTAGCACACTTCTTCCCCTCAAGGGCGTACACCTGTCACTGCACCGCACACCATGACCTACACTCACATCAAGGGGATGATTGCGAATGATCATAGCCCCCACAAAACGCACAGAGGAAGAGGTGATCCACTGATGGTTTAGGTGATCCACTGATGGTTTAGCCATAAACCGGTTGCAGCGTCCACCCTTCCCCCAACAAACACAAACTTCTTGCTTCCATTTCATTACTTACAACTGCACTCATTCCTGAAAACAATAAAATATAAATTTTTTGGTAGGAGGCAACTGTACATGTGTACATGTCAGCAGCCAAATCAAAAGTGATGGCTCTCCAGATGGAAAGGGGGTGGGACTACTCACTCCTCTCCTTCACCAGTTGGATAACCACTCGTTATCTAGCTTTAACGACCAACTCCACCTTGAGCCGAATCAATCTCCCTAATTAAAGGACAAGGGTTTGTATGCCACATAGAAACAAATACAGTATAAAAGGGTCTATGGATTTGATATTAACCAGACAAAATAATCTCCTCAAAATATTAGTTATGATATCAAGTATAAAATATTTCCACCACAAAGGATACCAATTATATTAAACTTTCTAAACCTCAATGCTATAAAATGTGACAAACCCCAAATTTGTATTCCGAGATTAAAATCAATGACGCTTCATAGACTCACATCTATAAGGTTAGATTCGATCTTTGCTTTTTTAAATTGGCCTGTATGCTAAGAAGAAAGAACCAACCAGGCAACATCCCATATACCGACTTTTCGTCCGACATCAATTCGTCCAACGACACTTCGTCCACATCTTTTAGTCCCATGTCTATTTGTCTGATGGATTTTTTATTCATCGACGTTTGGTCCAATTTTAAACTTTTTTCAAGGCGTAACGAACCAGCTATGGAACGGTGATATTTCCCTATAAAAGAAGAAAGGGAAAACCATAGTCAATCGTAAACTTCCATCCAAAAGAAAATTCAGAAAATTCAAGGTTATGGAGCATCATATACCATTCACCATGTGAAAAATATTCTAGCCGAATATATAAATCAAGGTGATATTTTCTGTACCAATGAGCAGTGATACAATGGTTGATTTATATAAATCTAGAAGATTCAAGGCAAAAAGACATCTAAGGCCATCCACCACCTTAAAAAGTCAAGCCATATTTCTATCTCATCTACACCAAAACAAGCCTCACAAAAGTTTGAGATTGAAGTCCAATTAAGTTCTTCATAAAGAGAAGTAAAACTCAAAACCACATAAAAGATCATTTTATTGGTAGGATACGTGTTACCTACTGTGAAAATGAATATAAGAACTAATCTTAAGAAGATTATTTACATTGTTTTCCGAGTTTCGTATTACTTGAATGAAAATGGTCAATATATTTACTTTCATCTACTATTTTTCTTTTGTTCTAGGATGATTGTATGAAATGTAACATTTCAGGATGGCCAAATTCAGAAACTGAAAAACTGAATTAGTACTAGACTTAGAGAGAAGGAAAATGAGAATGTTAAACAGGGTTAAGAGATTAATAAGAAAATGAGCATATTACTTTACTATAAGCAAGCCAATATGGTATGATCAAGACAGTAGCAACCTTTAATATAGAAGGGAAGTAAACGGTAATAACAATCCCATAACAGGCTGGTTTTCTAAAACATTTCCTTAAAATTGGACCAAAAGTCATTGGACAAAAAGGCATTGGACGAAAAGAACACCCACCGCAACATCAAACAGGATATTTAAAGGTCATAAAATTTTGTAACATTAAAAAATGAGTGATATTTGCCCTGCAATGTATACAACACCAATTAAATCACAAAAGTCAGGTACATTTAAAACTGATGAGACTTTTAAACAAAGATTTATTTAAAAATCACTCTGAGAAACTCTCTGACATAAAATAAGTCATAATTTTGTACTTAAACCCATTATAAATACAGTACTCAACTCAGGTTAATTTTCATAACACCATAGACCTAACATCCTGCTAGTACAAATATCATGGCAACAATGCACTGCAACCTGTAACCACAAAAATCAATGGAACTCCAATATCTACCAATATACTGTATATGTATAAATGTACATAAATTATACCGACTGTGTTTGTCAACCTACATCTGCAATCCAGTACCAAGAAATGTAAAAAAGGAAACTATGGTTTATCTACATAAAGATACCGATTACAAGCACCAAACCATTATGAACAATATCTGTCATATATCGCATAAGGCAGTGGCAGCATATCCATATTCCCACAAAACAGTAAATACTGCACTAGAAAAAACCAAACATGGAGGTTCATGTATATGATATAAAGTCCCTTAGTGGATGCATTTACAGTAACCGAGTTTGGATTCTATAGTACCTAGGCAAAAAGATACTACACCTCAAGCCATCTGAGGCAATGCCACTGCACCACTAAGATTTAAAGGCAAATGAAGAAAGCTAGCTGTAAGTAGCTGCACACTTGAGAGGAAATCCAAACTTTGTTAATTATCTTGAAACATTCCATCGACGAGCCCTATCTTGATAAGGGTTACAGTACTCATAGATTTAACAAATTTATCAAAGCTCAGCCATTCTATTATTCACACCTCTATAAAGGCATACTGTATAATATACTGTACATATAAATAACAAATATTATTCCAAAAATTTCAGGCCTATAATATGGAAGGTTCATCACGTTTTAGCATCACAAACTGTCGTACGAATGTTCACACGACAGATTCTTGTAAGCAAATAATCTACGAAATAAACAGCTGCAAAAGAGGCATGACCAGAGACTTGTTGTGCTAGGACCATTCGGTAGTTCCTGTGGTGAGGCATCACGGCGGAAAAGGGGAGACTCGTCCATTGAGAACGTGGAAGCAGTATAACCACGCTGTGGTATCGTTCTCCACAGCAGTGGTGTCAGTGAAGAAAAAGATGACGGAAAGAGATGTTTCGGAACTAAAGGTGCTCCCCTTCATGCTGCTTCCTCGTGTCCACCGCTCACCTGATGAACAAATTTACATTGTTTGTTATGGCACTGTCACCTCTGTTACATGTGTTTGATTGGAAAACTTCATTAACACTACAAAATATAGTGAATCTCTGATTGTAGAATATAAAAACCAATTTATCAATGAAAGCATAATCTTAAAATTATAATACTATATTTTGTATCCACATCTATCTGAAAAATTACCTGTATATCATCAAAGTAATAAACACAATGCCATTTCTTTTGAACACATAAAATACCATAATGTTCCAGGGGAAAAAAAATTATTTTCTATTTGCTATGACATGATATAGTCTTAGAAGGCATAACAAATGTACTTTTTTCTTTATACAGTACAGGCATATTTTCATCCCAAGACAAGAGAGATTAAAAGGAAGACATCCTCCCTACTCCACATTTATCAAATAATAACTTGAAGATCTGAATCTTTTGCACAGCTTAGAAAGATACCTCAATTTTACACCTGAACACTACCTAATAAAAGAACATATTATAATTAATTTAAAGTAGAACATATCACCTTTTCCGGAAAATATAACTAGAACATACAATATGACTAGAGTACAACTGCTTAGCCAAATAAATATATGCAAAAATATCTATGACATCACAGTACAATTCCTAACCTTCAATTCAGTAATATGATGTATAATTTTTTTGGTTTCTTCCAACTATTCTAGTCACCAATTTATCACTGACAGAGATCAATTTGGGGACACCAAAAACTGATGGCTTGGAGAACTAGGCGCTAAAAATTAAGAGAAAGTCTAAGGTATGAAAGTTGGAAAACTAAGGGAAAAAAAGTCTGAAGGGAGTGAATGGACAGTAAAGGAATCAAATTTAAAGTAGAAGATAAAATAACGCAACTGGGATATAACGAATAATGCAAAAATCGCGTTTCCCCTCTCCATACAATTACATTTTTCGTTCATTTAACTCTTTTCAAATCGCATTTTATATGAAAACTACGAATTTTAAGTACAGTACAGTAATTTGTATATTACCTAACTATAAAAACCTGAGTTCTTTAAAAGGGAGTAAACAACAGCATCGCTGACATGGTTGGGTAAACAAAAAAATCCTGTGCAGGAGGCAAACAGGAATTTAGGAGAGTTGGGGTTCCCCAAATTTCCTTCATGGGCTGATTCCTCATTCAGATCCAAAAGCTATAGAGTTTAATGGGGGGGGTGTGTGTGTTGAGATGGCAAGCAAACCTTCAAATGACTCTGGTTTGTAGAGTGAGAAATTACTTGAAATTTGTGATTTGTTCCGACATGAATACAAACCCATGTCATTAAAATAAACTCACAGTTATGAGGGGCACACCCTTTCTGAGCTGACCATGAGATAACTCTATGACTAGCCCTCTCTCACAGCATATACAGTATTCTGGGTTCTATATAAGGAATGTAAAAACTAAACAGAGCTCCACACAGACAACCCCTTAAAGGAGGAAATCCTTGGGTTTAGAAGATGTCATCCTCCTAGACTCGAGCAAAGTAACCAGGTTCATCCAGTCTAACCTCCTGTTTCTTCCAAGGAGTAGACTGTGTTACATGTACCATAACCCCAATATATCTCTGTAAGACTCACCTGATATGTTTCTTCTTACCACGGTGAAAGACCATGGAGGAAAAAAGGGGGAAAAAAACATGCATTCCCCATTTACACACTTTCACTCTGTCTGGATTCAGCTACAATCTGGCCGAGGACCCAATTCACTTGGTGGGTCGCTACAACAGGCCGTAAAGAGAGGGTGCCATGAGACCTATGCATAACCTCCTAAAGTATGGTGCCATGAAGGTCCATTGTATCTTACATACTCTTGCCTTCAGACTTTATTCTTAAAGGCCATTGTCAGCCCCACCCCTTGCACTTTGTGAGCTTTAACAGTGGTAGAGGTCATGTTACCCCTACTCTCGTACTATCTCCTGATTGTTTCCCGTACCAAAAAAGGAATTATGGTCGACAGATCATTTTCTTTTCCCATCCACCTGTGCCCAAAAACTGGTTCTGAATAGCCAGTCTGCAGTTTGCCATTTGTTTTATGTATTTCCTTATGGTCCACACAGAAGATGATCTGGATCGTTATATATTGTCCGCAAGGAGAAGATGGAGAAAAGTTCAACTCGTTTATCTCGAATTGCTGGATTCTGAATCTCTGCAACATATTCTGGCATAAAATTTAATGTCATCTCTCTCCATCCCTCAAGCATGAGATCTGGCCTTGGCTGATGCTAGTACCAAGAGAAATATTGCCTTGGGGGTTATGTCTGTCTGAAGCTTTCCAAATGCGTTCTCAAACGTTACTGAGTCCAAGATTGGTGAACTATAGATTAGGTGATTGTGGTTTAGGCTAGTTGTGAACAGGTCTATGATCGGGAAACCCCATTAAGTCAAAAGTGTCTTTGCCACTTGAAGATGAAGGGACCACTTGGATGCAACTACTTGGCTTCTCTAGCTGAGTTTGTGCGCTTTGACATTCCGTTTCCCTGGTATGAATCTTGCTGTCAGGCCTACCAAATTGTCTACCAGCCATGTGTGTACCTTCACTTCCAAGTTACACAGTGGATGGGACGTCATATCCCACCCCGCTTGTTGACATACGCCATGACTGTGGCGTAGCTCATTAGTGCGACTGATTGGCCTTGAAGATATGTAGTGAAGGCCTTTGGGGCTCAAAGGGCTGCCACCAACTCCAGCTCATTAATGTGCAATTTTCGCTTTTCTGGTGACCATACCCTGTGCAGGCTGTTGATCCTCAGATATGCAGCCCACCCTTACTTGGAGACATCCACGAATAGGAGCATCTCCTGCGGGAGCTTTCTAGAGAGGTACTTTTCTGGAAATTTCCTCTGATGTCCACCTTGCCAGGATTGCCCTGCCCTTCTGGTCGATTGTTACCCATTTTTACAGAAAGTCCCTCACTCCCAACCACTGGATCTTCAGGCACCACTGCACGGTTCTTTGACGTAGCCTCCTGTGGTAGACCAATCTCTCTTGAGACAAAACATACTCCAGAAGCCTTTGCACTTCTTGGCCAGGAGGGCCGGGAACTTGAGGAAGGGTTCAAACACTTGATGCAGTTGTGTTCGCCTGCCAAATGAGGGGAATGCCTTCACTGCCACCAAATCAAACCTCAGACCCAGAAACATATTTACTGTGTGGTAAGTAGTTAAGACTTCTTCCAATTCAGGATGATACCCCGCTTTGAACAGAACCGTACGAGTTTGATCCTTTGACGGACCAATGTTTCCTTTGAGGAAAATGGAGTAGTCAGTCGTCTAAATAATGCAGGAGTTTTATCCGGTAGGTGTGAACCCATACAGACACTTTGGCAAAGACTCTAGTGAAAATCAGTGGAGCTGTTGAGAGTGCAAAGCATTGGGTACAGAACTGGAAGGTTGCCATTCCGAAGCTGAACCGCAGATACTTCCGGCTGAGGATATTGATGGGTATTTGGAAGTGCGCATTTTTGAGGTCCAGTAACAGCATGAAGTCCCATTTTCAGACTGCTACCAAGACTTATTGGAATTGCGCATTCTTGAGATCTAGTAACAGCATAAAGTCCCATTTCCGGACTGCTGCTAAGACTTTTATCGCTGTATCCTTCAATGGTGTTTTGTGGATGAAACTGTCATTTTTTCCACAAGGAAGAGATGGCTTTAGAAGCCTGGAAGCCTGTCTGGGATTGGTTAAAGGGCTCCCCTTTCACATCATGGACTAAACCTCTTTTTGGAGTGTGAGGTCCAGTTGCAACCCTTTTGTATGACCAGGGCATCATCATCACTCGGGAGAGGGTAGGAGGAGTGTCTGTGAAAGGTGTGTGGTACTCATCCTGAAAGACTTGGCACCCATTTGATGAGCATGGCACCCATTTGATGAGCCCATGCTATTGCCCTTTCCACCAGTAGTTTCCCAGGCATCCACCACCCGTGTTGTCTTGAGGGGGGGGGGGCCTACCTCTCCTACAGCTCTTGAAATCCTCTTCTACCTTTTCCCTTTCTGGAAGATCAAAAACACACTTAAAATGAGAGGTACTGATGACACCATTTCTGGAGGGTCCGCCTCTGGAAGAGGGGCACTCATCACCGGGAATCATCTACCGTTTCTCTGCTGTTCAAGGGGTCATCAAGTTGGAGGGTTTGGGTTTGGAGGAAAATCCTGGAGTGGGCCTTCTTCCCAAAGCAGAGAATGACCTATTGTACAAACATATCTTATTTCCCCCAAAGCAGAGAATGACCTATTGTACAAACATATCTTATTTTCCACTTCTTCACCGAAAACAAATATGCCTTCCTCATGCTCTTTGTAGGGGATTTAGCCCAAGGAACATTCAGTTCAGACTCTGAAAAAGTGGGCCTGGACAATGCATGGGAAGAGGGTTTCCTTCCCTTGTTCCCTGTGGGTACCTGCAACAGGGTGGTTTACTGCTCTGGTTCAGGAGCCCCAATGAGGTCCAAAAAAGAGTTCTGATGTAGGGAGGCCTTTTAGGCCGAACAAGAGTCACAATACCTTGAGCACCTCCTTGCGCATTACAGATGTGAATGGGATTACAGGAGAACAAAGAGAGGGTCCTGCCACAGAAGTGGACCCATGGGTGGCCTAATCATGTGTCCTACACACCGTGGGGGATAGCATCCTTACACAAACCTTCTACCAGTGCTGCAGAGGAAATGTGGAAACAAACCCTGAAGAAAAAGGGATAAATTCTGCAGTCTCTTGCTGCTGTCTTGGAAGGTAACAATCCTTCATCGCCTTCTTTCTCCTGTCATAACACATCCATCATTTCTCTGGCCAGTCTTTACATTCCAGGCAGGTTGAGGAATGGGAATAATGCCACACAAGTCGAATGGGGGTCAACTTTGTGTTGACTCCTGATGTTTTTGTTTACAGTACCATCATGTTTCCTTTCATTTTCATTCAACAAACAATCTTTCATTTCACAAAAAACAAGATCAATAATCCTTTCAATCCCTGGCTTTCACATACATTTCATGTTCCCTTTAAATCTCTTCCAAATATGCACACACCAACCTTCCTTCCTTAACCTAATTGGTGATTAACCACTTCTCTGATCATAACTACCTTAATGAATCTATTAACCCAATTCAATCCCTGTCAAAAGTTCATTTCTGTATCTTTTTAACCCTTACAACTGGGTTATAGTTCACCACACAAATCAAAACTAATAATATGTACTGTACCTGTACAAAGAAACCATTCAAAAACACATCTAATACTAAAATGTTTCTATAAACATGCTGACTTCATTTCCTCATGACCTTCAACAATGGCATAAAATATCAAGGCTAATGTCACACTTTTAAAACAGATAATAGGTGATTGGTTTTGGTGATAAATCTTAAGCCAAAGGCCAGGAATAGGAGATATCTTTGATATCTTTAACAACTAATTTCATTCTAACTTTGGTTTACAGACACTGATAAGATTAACAATATTCTTTAAAGAAAAAGGAAAGAAAAATATTTTACCAAAAGAAATTCTTAATTCGCTATTACTTACTTTATATAATCTTATGGAGAAAATTATAAAACCTGTCACAGTAATACAGCTCTGTATAGTTCCAAAATTCAGGGATATGATGAACTTTTCCTATCACAATAAAAACCAAAAACATTCGTGAAAAGAGCAGATGTTGACAGGATATTACATCCCTCTAAAGAGTAAATTACATGAAACATAATTAGTCAACTTTACTTCTTGAGAAAAAGGATATGCAATCCATTCTATAGAAACATATTTGAAAAAAACAAACGATCATTACATTTTCATAATACCATTGGCCACCCATCAGCATTATATGAAAAGCTAACTCAAAAGCAACATTTTTTAAAATTTTCCCATTCTACCAACAAAATCCAATTACACAATAAATAAAGCACAAAAATTTTAAAGCACACCCAAAAGAAAATCTTTAGATTCCAAAACCAAATTTTGTTTTCAATATCAAACAAAAAAATCACTAAAAGCAAAATAAAAGAAGAAAAATACCCTAATAAGACTTTATATTAAGGTCTCAAATGTTTTCACATAAATGCAGGTTAATCTAATCCAAATAATTTATATTAGCAAAGTGAATGCATGACAAACCAGAGTGAAAAATGTAATGCACCCATAAAATGCAGTATACTTTCACATATTTGTGTACTATAAGGGTTATTAACTATTACAAGAACTGATATTTCAAATTTATATGTATTCCAGGTCTACCCTTTTCAACTATCTTCATAATATAATTCTAAAAATTAACTTGAATAATTAAACAGTTACATTTAACTTTCAAAAAGTATGCAAAAAGACAAGGTCATGCTACAAGGACAGGGAGATTATAAAATCAACTTAAAAATGCTGAAACCAACAAACAGGGCTTTCATTCAACAGAAAAACAATACTACCCATATGTTCTATAAAAAGCTGTAAATACTAAATTCAGGAACAAAGTATCTTCAAAGGAATTTCAATGCTTACTAACTACATAAAGCCTCAATTCTATTAGAACTTTTAGTTCTTACTGAATGAGAATATACATCATTCGTAATATATAAACTATTGGTGGAGTAGGATCAGGGTTTACCAAGCTGTAACAATGTACACAAAGAGTTCAGAGAATCCACAAGCACAGAGACCAATTTAATATACAGGTGTTATAAGAAGCGCATCTTGCTATCGAGATCTTGAGGAAAGTTAGAGCATGACACGGAATCTAACTATACTATCGGAATGTATTTTGGAGGAAGATATGGTTTAAATCTGTTAATGATTTCACAGACATCCATTATATTAAAATCATTAGCAGGAAAATCATGAGGTTGTTGCATGAGGTAGAGTTTAACAAGGTGACAAAGGACACGGTACAGTGACAGAGCCACAAACAACAGACAGAACCTCCTGAAGTTTTAGACATCAAAAGTCTTCAAACCTCTCCAATAAGAATATATAATGCAAATAACATATCCTTAATACTTCAAGGAATGGCTTCACAACATCTGTGCTTCAAGTAATTCTACAGCTCTGTATACCGTATAAAGAGAGAAACTACATGAGTGGCAACCAGCAACTTCAAAATTCTGTAACTCTTCCTTCTTGTCATCCTTTCAAATTTTATCCTTCCCTGTGCAGACCAACTTTCCTCCTCCCTCTCCTTTACATCCACCATTCTCATAAGCCATTTTTCCCAAACCCCTCTCCACCGAGCCCGAGTTATCCGTTAACCCAGGTGACAGCTCTAGACCTCTTGTTGCCACAAGAGTAGTGAGTTCTCAATGATAATGACAATTAGCCTCATTCCCCTTTAGCAGGGTGAGAAGTGGTTAACACTCTTAAATGCATCGGGCATAGATTATGTTGAGTACTGAATAGTTTTGTTTACATGTCAGTTAATCATAGATGGTGCCGAAAAAATTCAACAATATTATTTTTTCGTATTATAATCATTGCTAACAAAGCTACAACCCTAGTTAGAAAAGCAGAATGCTATAAACCCAAGTTTTTCAACAGAAAAAATAGCCCAGTGAGGAAAGGACATAAGGAAATAAACTTCATGAGAAGTAATAAATAATGAATATAAAATATCTTAAGATTGGTAATGTTAAATTAGATCTTTCATATATAAACTATTCAACATCAAAATATTTGCTCCAAGTTTCAACTTCAGAAGTTCTACCAAGTCATCTCCCTGATTAGGAAGAGGATTCTACAACCAGGTCACATTTGGAATAAAACTTCTAAAACACTGTACGGTATTGAGCCTTATGATGGCGAAGGCATGGCTGTTAGAATTAACTGCATACCTAGTAATACATACAGGATGGTCCAATCTGGGATGACCTGAATGCAAAGGATTGTCAGTATTAGGAAAAATATGCAATATGCATAACGAACTAACTGAATAACGGTACCATGAAATAATATTTAGATAAGGGTTAAGAAATCTAATGAGATTCGACAGCTAAAGAACAGACTGGAAAACAATTCTCAAAACAAGGTAGAATAAAAGAATCATAATATTTAAAGACTTTCTCAATAGAAGAATTTTTTGAGCAATTAACAAAGAAACAGACTGAATTTGCTCCTCAAAAGTAAATTTGTAATTAAGAATGGCATAAAAAAGCTTAAAGAGTCATTTAAAGTTAAAGACACATTATCAATGCACAGCTCTGGATGTTAAGAAGCCACTATCCTAGACCAGTTTACAATCATACTTTTAGTTTTGATAGGGTTAAACTTCAAGCCCCATAATTTGCAACATGAAGTAATTTTAGTTAGGTCTCTATCAAGCGATTCAGCAATGCCAGATCTACATTATGGATCTGAAATTGAAGTAAGGAGAGTAGCATCATCTGCATATACAACAAGCCCGTTTTCAAGGGCAAAACCATATATCATGTATGTATACAGTATGAAAGTAATGGGCCAAGAGCACTGTCATGAGGAACCAAAGAAAGTAGCATCATCTGCATATACAGCCCAGTTTTCAAGGGCAAAACCATATATCAAGTATATATACAGCATGAAAAGTAATGGGCCAAGAACACTGCCCTGAGGAACACCACAATGCCCATTCATATACTCACTATGGTGCCCATCAACAACACCTCTTTGCAATTCAATTATCAAAATTTCAATAATGATGCTAAGAAAAGACCCACCTATTGTGCACTGTTTTGAGTTTGGAACAAGGCTCTCATGATTAACATAGTCAAAGGCAATCTCTAGAAACTTCTCAATCACATTCAAAGGATTTTGTACGGTATTGGAGATTGTACGAGGGGCACTGCATGCTCCAAGGCCTTTGCATAAACCAAATTGCAACTATGGAACAGATTATTAACTTCAGCATATCTATTTACACGTTTTGCTAAAATGACGTTCAAAAACTTTAGGTATGGAAATTATGAAAATTGGGGGATAATCAATAGGACTAGAGCTACCATAAACACATTTACCAAATGGAATAACATAGGCTGATGAGGTTGGCAGGTTAAAGTCTCTATGAACACAACCCCATTTTCCCCTAAGAAATTAAATTTTGTACACAAAGTTCTCTTACAATTAGCCCTGATGGAAGAACTCCCAATAAAATCTCATGTTCAACTGCATTGCATAATGAAAGGAAAAATTGCTATAAAGTAGTTTTGCTATGCTATCAATGCAAGTTAGCATCATTTAGCTTTACTGTACCAATAATCAGTCAACTTTTAAGACAAGAAAAAAATGTTGAAAATAAATAAATGACACCCAAAAAGAAAAAATTAAGGAGAAAACAATGACACACATTCAAGCAACTCTTTGGAAATATATATACAATACATCACAGAATTAGCATCAGCAGATTACAAATGGATTACAGCTGGCCACTTTCCTCTGATAAACTTCCGGTAACAACCAAAGCTACTTCACCAATATCATTATTTTGGAATAGATCTATTTCTCTGCAAGTAACAAACAAAAGCTGGTGTAGAATGCTCAAGGTTATAAATTATGTACCAACAAAAATGTGTATTCTTACATACATAAAAGTGCAAAATATCATTCTGTTTTATCAAGGCATTCTCTTCCACAGATTACATACTATCTCTTGAAAAATAAACTTTCATAATGGAAACTTTCAATAAAATTTATATTTCTTACAGTAAACTTAAATCCTTTTCAACTCTCATTTCCTTTAGTTTTCTTGGCAGATATGATACAAAGTAAAGATGAAACTGGGACAAGACTGAAGAATAACAAGAAAAGAATGCTACAACCAAACCATAAGAGTGAAAACTCTGCTGTTTAAGAGGTTCCGTGACATCATTAAATCTACGGAAATAATGCAGCCAAAACGAATATCAATTCAATTAGAAGTTTCAAACAGAAGCCCTATGATAAAACTAAACACAGTCTATCAACTGGTATAATGCATATCTAACAATGAAAACAAACTTATAACTAAACGCTCCAAAAAAGGCAGTAACTGCTAAAATTCATAACCAAGCATATTCAAATGATTTGCCTCTTTAATGTACCAAGATGCATTTATTCTTTTTCATTGATTTATACAATGTTGCAAAGGATTAAAATACTTCATGTCTAATAATTGACATGACTGGCATTGCTAAATGTCTAAAACTAAAAGCTATTGCTTTTTCTCTTAAAAGATTAATTCTAACGGACCTTACTCTCAGTTTAATATTGCATTTCCACAATGAACAAGTTGTGAACTCAGAAAGTAGGATGATAATATAGGTACAGTATAAGCGTGTGTGTTTCTATGAACTAAAAACAAATGTAAGTATTAAATCTTCTATATATTGTTAGATTGTAGAGTATATCTTATAACAAATAATTTGATACATTAACAAAAATTCCATTATGAATTAACAACTTGAATAATATCTACAGTAGTTACCTATTCTTATTATCCATGCTTGGTCATCTAAGGTAATGATCAAAATACAGTATGACAAAGTATTACCAAATATTCTTATGAATTCAATATATGTATTCTATACATTTGAAAATCATGATACCCAAAATTATTTGTATAGATATAGATTAAAGTAAACTAAAGACATCATTAAAGATTGTGCTGTAATTCCTTCATTCCAATATCATAATAATCCTGAAGACGACTTTATGCCATACATAAAACAAACTAGATTACCAGAATAACTTTACAACAATAATGGAATAAAAAGTTCTAACCAATGGGATCTATGAAAAAATATACATGAAACGCATTTAGAGGCATTACAATTGAGCAAACTAGCATACCTAATATCTTCTCATTACCTCTACTCTTGAATGCCCAGCTAATCAGTATAGTATTTATCAAATATAATTCTTAATACTGTATATACATCTTTGGTAATTGGTTATTCCGTCAAATGCAATAGCAATATTTAATGTTCTTTTTTAGAGCATCTCATGCTGGCTTGGGATTAATTTTCTATACTACTACGTAGAGAGGAGAGGTCCCCTTTTTTTTTCATTTGTTTGATGTCGGCTACCCCCTAAAATTGGGGGAAATGCCTTGGTATATGTATGTACTACTAAGTATGAGGTCAAAGGTTACAAATATCTTTGAATAAGAGCAAATTGGGATATGAGCATATAAATATGAATTGGGTTATGAATATATCTGTCTATGGCAAAAAATTTTGCACCATGTGAGCACAAAATCAGTCACATGATGCCTACTCCACACTATGTTCTCACAATTTTAACCCTATTTCATGCAATTTTAAAGAAAAGGCACAAACGGTCATCTCAAGATAGGTTCCTTGTCAAAATTAATCATAAGAGAGTTAAAAAAATGATCAAGTGTTCATGAAGTAAATTAATTGTTTAATGTTTAAGTGTATTTGGGACTTCTGGAAGGCATTAAGTGAATTTCTTTAACTTCTTATGGCAAAATTTATTCTAGAATATGAGCTTTTTAGGTCGTGAGCTTATTCAAAGAGCGAATTAAAATTGTAAACCAAGGTACTTCTGTGATACTGTACCTCACCTTCTTTGTCCTTATATTTCATGACAAGTATTTTCCATGCAAGGGTTGGCGACTCTGCACACAGTTGATTTTGTGTGATGTTAACTTTTCCAATTTTTCAGGTTGTTGAAATTGCTCAGTTGAAAGCAAGTTCATCTTCCGGAACTTGTGAGTAAAATTCTCAAAAACCAAGTCATTACAGGCCGAGCAAAGTATCAGTGCAATATTCCATCACAGATCACTGATTACAGAAAAATTACACTTGCTGGATATATCTTAATTTGGAACCAATTCTTGCATTTTCTTTCAAGGATTGTGGTTAACTTTAAACAGAATTTCAATCTCTTGCAATGTGAAACTGTTCCTTGATGAAGTCTGTGATTTGCAGCATTGTTAGGTTGTTGGCTTCTAAAATTAAATAACTGTTTAGTTTTATTTATCAGGAGTAAATGCATCATCTTCCAATGTTAGTTTGGAAATAATTGAGTAAGCAACTCCTAAGGAATCTAGTTACTTCCTACAAGCATTTTAAATCTGGAAAGGAAATCTTTTGTTCTTGTTGTAGATTGTGTGGCACTTCTGGCCAGACACAGGCTCTCACAATATTGCAGCCTGCAAGTTTGAAGTGTTTCCATAATTTTGAAATAGGGACAAATTGTGTGAAGCCTAGAAAACTTGGTACTAGTATGGTGACCTTTCCATGTGAAATAAAGCTCTCTTTATCTCACCCATTTGTTTTTTTTTTTCCTCTTCCCTCTATTGGTTCTCTGCTTCCAATTAGAGTATTTGCTGACAACAAACCGTGCATTCTCTTATGAACGATGAGTTATCTGACATGGTAGTTCGTGTACATATTTATACCTTGAGGCTTGGAAGTTAGTACAAACCAGTGATGGGATACAATCTGGTTGACTTTGCATAAAATCAAAAGTATCTAATTGCAAATATTACTAGATTCGGGTATTCCATGTAATCTCACTATGAGTCTGGCAATGGCTTGGCAGCAACAGGGATTTCCTCATGGAAACAAAAAGTTTCAATGAAATCATTTAGGAAATACCATAACAAAAACATGAAAAATTTTAAGTAATTTTTATTTTTCCTAACATACTTACCGAAGAATTACCTCTTTGGAGGGTCCTTGACCTCTCTCTCAAATTCGACCAAGATTTCCCGCGCTACCCCCCTATCTCGCTCCCGATAGTTACTACCCCCGCCGCCAGGATAATTCCTTCGGCCCGGATTAGAGCAGGTCACTGCTTTTCCCGGGTCGGGACCTCATTAAGTTCTCCGTAAAGCCCGACTTGGCAATGGAAGAATGGCACTCGGGGACGGAAGGGAGGGCCATTACTTCAGAGGTAATTCTTCGGTAAGTATGTTAGGAAAAATAAAAATTACTTAAAATTTTTCATTTGTTCCGACACGAATACTTTACCTCGAATTACCTCTTTGGAGACTTACACTTTAGGAGGCGGGAGAGCCATTCTGCCACTTGGTTAGGCACATGGTGCCCGGAGGGCTACGTAATGCAGGGGTACAGAGAGCGGTTAGGGGGTAGCCGTGGAAAACTTACGCTTATAATTTAATTCTTACCTCTTGACATGTTCTCTACTGACTTCTCCTGAAGAAGTAGGGATGAGTCTATTCACTTGTTGGGGACGTCTTCCAGCCTGCCACTACACAGCTTGGAGGGCGGCGATGACTGTCCCAATGGAGAATCCATCCAAAGACTTTCTTGAGTAGTCTTTGAGGTAGTGGGCCGTGAAGGTCGACTGGTGTGACCAAGTGCCGGCCTGCAGGATCTGGCCCACTGCCATATTTCTCTCAAAGGCCAAGGACGTGCTCAGGCCCCTGATGTCATGGGGACGGGGAGTGCCTGGTACCGCCACCTTGTCTTCTTCATAAGCCCTAGTGATGACTTGTCTCAGCCAGAAGGAAATAGTGTTCTTGGACACTTGCTTCTTATTAACGCCTGAAGAGACGAAGAGGTTCTTGGCACCTGGACGGAGATGGGCCGTCCTTTCCAGGTACTTCCTGATCGTCCTGACCGGACATAACTTCAGGTCGTCCGTATTACCTGTCTTGGGAATGGCCGGAACAGAGAAACCTTCGAACCTCGGGTCCCAGACTGCTGGGTTCTGAGTTTTAGCTACAAAGGAGGGTACGAACTTGAAAGATATCTCCTTCCACCCATTGGAGTGTGCCACGTCGTAGGAGAGACCGTGGATCTCACCTACCCTCTTAGCCGAAGCTAAGGCTAGCAAGAAGACTGTCTTGAGGGTGAGATCTTTGTCCCCGATATCTCTGAGCGGTTCAAAGGGAGGAAGAGACAACATTTTCAGGACCTTGGCCAGGTCCCATCTAGGCACTCTCCTGGCTTGGGGAGGACAGGATTGTTCGAAACTCCTAATCAGCATCCCTATATGTCTTGATGTCCCTAGGTCGATGCCTTTCAGGAGAAAGACTTGGCCTAAGGCTGCTCGCACTCCTTTAATAGCTGGGATTGACATTCCTATTTTATCCCTAAGATACACTAGAAAATCAGCTATGTCAGGGACCGAGGCTTCGAGAGGTCTTATTTGTTTTGTCGCGCACCATTTCGTAAAGGCGGCCCACTTCGCCTGGTAGACTACGGTAGAGGATTTTCTTAGATATAGGGACATCCTCTTAGCTGTGGGGGAGGAGAACCCCTCCTTCCTCAGGAGTCGCTGGATAGTCTCCAGGCGTGAAGGCGAAGAGAGAGAGGGTTGTCGTGGAACCTGAGGAAGTGCGGTTGACTTAGTAGATCTGACCTGGGGGGCAGAGGCCATGGCGGATGGCTTGCCAGGTCTTTCAGATCCGCGAACCACTCTCTCTCCGGCCACCAGGGCGCTACCAAAGTCATCTTTAGGTTTTGGGCGGTTCTTACTCTGTTGAGCACTTGTCTTAGCAGCGAGAAGGGGGGAAAGGCATAAACGTCCAGGTTGTCCCACCTGTGCTGGAAGGCGTCTTCTAGGGCTGCTCCTTCGTCTGGTACCGGGGAGCAATAAACCGGTAACTTGGCGTTGAGCTTTGTTGCAAATAGGTCTATCACCGGGGAGCCCCATCGTTGAAGGATGAGTCTGGCTACCGCTGGTTGTAGGGACCATTCCGTCCCTACTATCTGACCTACCCTGCTGAGGCCGTCGGCTAGCACGTTCTTTTTCCCGGGGATGAACCTTGCAAGCAGTGTTACCTGGTGTTCGTCCGCCCAGTGCAAGATGTCTACAGTGAGGTCGCACAGTTCCTTCGACTTCATGCCCCCTTGCTTTTTGATGTAGGCTACCACCGTGGCGTTGTCGCACATTAGGGCCACGGTGTTTCCCTTCAACCGACTTGCAAAGTGCAGACATGCTTTTTGTACTGCTTTTAGCTCTAGGACGTTGATGTGGTGATGCTTTTCGGTCTCTGACCAGGTCCCGCTTGCTGTTTCTTCCCTCAGGTGGGCTCCCCACCCTAGGCTGGAGGCGTCCGTGAACAGGAGAAACTCGGGAGGACAGGACCCGAGGGGCATCCCCTTGAGGGAGTTCGACCGGCATCTCCACCATTTCAAGGCTGTTTCCGTGTGCGGAAGGACTGGGATCGATATTTTCTGAGAGCCTGTCTGGGACCATAGAGCCTTGAGGTTCCATTGTACGGGTCTGAGTCGTAACTTCCCTTGGGGAACTAGCTTCTCTAATGAGACCAGGTGGCCTATCAGCCTCTGCCAGTCTTTCGCTTTCCTGGGAAGCCCCGACAGGAACGGCTGAATGATCTTGACGAGGTTCTGTATCCTGTCCTCCGAGGGGAAGGCCTTCCCCTGCACGGTGTCCAACGTCATCCCCAAGTACCCCATTTTGTTGGACGGCGTTAGGTTTGATTTTTCCAGGTTGATGATGACTCCCAGACTCCTGCAGAACCGGAGGAGGTCCCTTCCTTGTTCTTCCAAGAGGGCCTTTGAACTGGAAAGGAGCAACCAGTCGTCCAGGTACCTGATGAGGCGGATACCTCGTTCGTGAGCCCATACTGAGACTGTCGCGAAGACCCTCGTGAACACTTGAGGGGCCGTCGACAGTCCGAAGCAGAGGGTCCGGAACTGCAGGATCTGGGAGCCCCATTTTACCCGGAGGAACTTCCGACTCGACGGGTGGACTGGAATTTGGTAGTACGCATCCTTGAGGTCGACCGTCATCATAAAATCTTTCTCCCTCAAGGACATCAGGACGGATTTTGGGGTGTCCATCTTGAAGTCCGTCTTCTTGACGAACTTGTTGAGGGCCGACAGGTCTATCACCGGTCTCCACCCCCCCGTTGCTTTCTCCACCAGGAACAGGCGGCTGTAGAAGCCTGGCCCTGGGAGAAGGACTTCTTCCATGGCTCCCTTTTCCAACATGGAGGAAACTTCTTTTTGTAGGGAAGCCCTTTTCAACGGGTCCCTGGGAGCTAACCATTCTGTTTGGGTGGCTGGGATCAGAGGGGGTGAGTCCGCTATGAAGGGGATCCTGTAGCCTTCTTTCAGGACGGACACCGTCCAAGCATCCGCCCCATACGTTTTCCATGCTTGCCAATGGGGTCTGAGGCATCCCCCAACCCGAGGCTTGGGCGGGAGTAGGGGGCCTCTCCCTCTACCTTCTCCTAGAGGAGCGGCCTGATCTGCCCCTCTTCGAGGCGGAGTAACCCGACCTGAAGGAGTTGGTAGAAGCTGTAGTTCCCCTGCGGGAGGGCTGAGGAGATGATGACCAGGAAGAGGAGTGGGCGTCCCTCCTTGAAGAGCTGGGACCCGCTTGAGGGGTCACGGTCCTATCCGAGGCTGACCTCTTATACGGAGGTCTCCTGGAGGATGAGTGCTTAGGGACGTTGACTTCTCTCCTCTTGGACACCTTCTCCATCAGTTCTTCCAATTCCTTCAAAGGAAACAGGGACTCTCCTCCTAGGGGTAGGGTGCGAATGGCTCGTGCCTGTCTGTCTGGGATCTTCCTTGCTACCCTGGAAAGCACTGTGTCCCTCTTCCGGAGGACCCAGTTGGCCGTCAGGGAGAGAGCCTGGTATGCCATAAATTTTAGCGCTTTCCCCCCGGAAGTGATAATGTCCGACAGGAGACTCTGTTGTTCCGGGTCGTCGGGGTCTGTGGAGGCCTGTACATCCAGTAACGTGGAGGCCCACCAGTCCAGCCATGAAGTGACATTGATCATGTCCCTCGACATCTCCTCCATCATGCCTGCTTCAGAAGCCGAGAAGGACACAGGGGCTGAGCCGGCCCTTTCGTCCGAGCCGCCTTGCCCTAGGACATCTACGGCTGAGTCCACTCTACAGGGACCCGGGCGACGTCCTGCTGGAATATAAGTTTTGGCCTGTAGTTTCAGACCCTGGAGGAGTTTGGAGGAACTCTGGGACCTGGGGGCCTCCGCAGTGCTGGCCACCAAGTTATCTATGTACTCCTGGCCGAGTACTAGGTCTGGGGCGAGGGGCAGGGCCAGAGAAGACTTCGGCAGGACGTCCCGATGTGTGTACCTCAAGAGGCTCGACCTCCAGGTATTGACCTTCGGCACCTCGGGTTCAGGAATCCCATGAGTCGTCCTGATGCGGGCTACCACCTTCCTGTATGCGGAGTCCTCCGACGGGGAAGCCTCGCCTCCGTCGATCGAGGTATCGGCTTGGTTGGGGGGATCCGTGCTTGGGAGGTAGACTGGCCTCTCCCTACCAGGTCCCAGGGAGGCCCTCCCGCAACCGTAGGGCGCACCGTACCCGGTCGGGTCTCGCCGTGTGGCGGGTGCCACCGACCCAGGGAGGCCTTTCGACTGGGCCAAGGCTCTGGACGCGGAGGACACGGTCCCGGTGGGAAGACCCGAACCCGGCAACCGGTCCTTCCCGCTCGACGTCCGACCCGGTTGGGCTGGTTCGGTCGGGCTGTCCTCTCGGAAGCGCGCTTCCTCCCGACGGGTGGGGTGAACCGAAGGCCTCGAGGACTTGTGCCTGATCGAGAGGTCCTTCTTGCGTGGCCGTTCGAGCGGTTCCAAGTTGTATGTAGGCAGTGACAACTTGGAGGCTCGATCACTGGACCGAGAGTCTGGCGAGCGGTGCTTCTTGGAGTCTCCTGGGGGCACGTAAAACCATTCTCCGCCGCCGGGAGAGACTTCCCTCTTGTACCTACGGGAGTGAGAGCGTGGGCGCCTCCTACCGTGCCGCGACCTCGACCTAGAGCGAGAACGATCGCTATCGGTCCGCGCTCTCTTACGATGCCGCCTTTCCCTGCGTTCTCCCTCGGAGGATGAGCCTTCTTCCGAAGAGTCCGAGGGCGCCACGTTCTTCCCGTGACGACTGCTAGAGTGATGCGCAGGGGAGGCCCTTCGCCGCCGATCATCCGAGACCGGGCGCTGGAGAAAGTCCTCGGGAACTGCCGTGGATACCGAGGGTACTGAGACCACTCCGCCCCTACTAGAAGGCCATGGACCCAGGGATACATCCATCCTCAGCGGAGACCTCCCTGGAGTCTTCGGTAATTTCCAACCGAAGGAGTCGCTACTCGGTCGACGAATTCTCGAGTGGTTCTCTTCTGGCGGGGGGAAACCCGACGCACCGGCCCACGAGGGCGGGGGGGAGACCGAGACCGCCACACTGTCCCATACCGGGTCATCCGAGGAAACGTGCTCCCCTGCCACGTGGCCCGATCCGCCCGAAACACTCGCGGCCCTTCCGTTTACTCCCGAGGGGCCAGCCCTTGGTTCCTCCGTCACACTGGGTTCACTTGGGAGGACACTATGGGTCACAATTACACTGTGGGCTTGCTGGGCACTCCTCTGCGAAGGAGACGGAGAGGCCGAGGCTTCGTCGGACCGATCACTGACCGACTGTAAGGAAGTCACGCTATTCACTTTCTTTGGGGAACGCTTAGATGACTTCTTTTTCTTAGTACCAAAACGTACCCACTGAATTCCGTCCCAATTCACGCACTCGGGACATGTGTCCGAGGAGGAACAAACTTTACCCCTACACGTGGAACAAAGAGAATGCGGGTCCACCTCTGGTTTAGAGAGGAAAGCCCCACACGACTTTCCTGCTCTAGGACCAGGACAACGACGCACGTTCTCCATCGTTCGCACACGAGTTACAGAAAAGTCTGGATAACACAAGGGAAACGGACTGAGGACACTTTTGCGAAAACGCACTATCGCAGAAAAAACACAAGTCCGTAAACTGGGAACACGTGGGAACACAACGCGCTGATCGAAAGATTTAAAACGAGAGAGTGAGATGCTACGGATCTCACGACCAAGAACTTAATGGGGTCCCGACCCGGGAAAAGCAGTGACCTGCTCTAATCCGGGCCGAAGGAATTATCCTGGCGGCGGGGGTAGTAACTATCGGGAGCGAGATAGGGGGGTAGCGCGGGAAATCTTGGTCGAATTTGAGAGAGAGGTCAAGGACCCTCCAAAGAGGTAATTCGAGGTAAAGTATTCGTGTCGGAACAAATTCAATTTTAAAAGAGCTCAACACTAATATCCAAACAGACACTTAATTACAGATAACTGACTTTCAGAAAAAGAGATGTTAATGATGCAATACTATACACAAGCAGTGTGGCCATCCTGATGAGGATAAATTGTACAGCCAACCATATTACCTTATCAATTCATTCAGATTTATACTTTATGGGATTAAAAATTAGTTATTTCTGTTTATTGTCAATTATTTTGTAACCTTTCACCCTAAATTCCTATCAAGTCTGGATCTTCCTCAATTACATTCTTTCATAATCAGCTACCCCAAAAAATTGGGGGAAGTGCCTTGGTATATGTATGTATAATTATCTACATCTTCCGACTTCTTTTGATCTGGTTATTTCCACGTCTACTAGTTTTCTGATGGATTCTATTACATTTTTGATTGACGGCTACTCCCCCCTTTCTCCCCTACACACAAACCAACTTCACCTTTGAGATGTCAGTTTTTTCCTCAGCATCAGGAAATTATATATTTCCCAAGTTTTACCATTTGTAATATGATCTCACAAAAGCAATAAGGTCATGATCTTTGCATTTAATGGTAAAGTCAGGTCCTTTCAAAATCTACACTTTTCTTGTAAGAGTCTATTCGTCTGCACCCTAAGAGTAATACAGGTACTATAACTGCATTATGAAGGCTTATTCTATTCACTAAAGGGATACAGTACCCTTATCTAACTCGAACGCCTTATTTCCATTGACACATTTAGTTAAGCATAAGACTTATTTTCAGTCAATAAAAAAATTAAAGGTTATTTTCTGGTATTTTTACTGTTATAATACTTGTTGAAAAAAGTAAAAGAGATACTTTTATATAAAGTGTGACCTATGGCACAGCTTAGCCTTTAAGTGAAGCAATATCTACTGGGAAATATCACAATCTGATCATCTTTTTGAAATAAAAAAACAATAATCTTACAAATTCTTAAGCACGCAAAATAAATTAAGCACTTTCTGCCAAAGTACAAAAATTGACATTTAAAAACTGAGCTTGTCTTTTTATATAACCCATGATTTCCATTGCTAATTCCATAAAGTGTCACAAAATGCTCCCACACTAACATTCTCACATTGAAAAGAGCAATGAAATCAATTGACAATAAAAAAAATAATGAATGTGTGTACACAGTCAGTTCCTATCCACAGTTGTTCTTCTATATTCCATATTAAGAACTTCTGCCTCTGAACATTCTGTAACAAAATGGGCTTTTGGAATAATGTATTTGCAGCTATTTTCCCCCAAGATTCATTTCAAACTGCTAACATCTGACATCAACTGGAATACCTAAATAGAACCAAACAGAAGGAAACTGCAGGAACAGAGAGGTGATAAGAAATTTCTGTAAAAGAAATGCTGCATGGATAAAGACAGAAATATGAAAAGAAAAGAAAAGAAAGAAATAAAAGATGTGACAAAGAACAAGTGACAAGAAAAACATCAAGCTCACCATCAGATGTAGTCTTATTACTGAAAGGCACAGTTCTCAGTTTATAATACATGGCAACTTTTTACTAATCTTGATGCTTCCTGTAAAATGTAAAGATGCCATCTTGTAGTTGGTGGTTTTCCATGTACTTCACTGACATGGTTTGAACACTCTTATGGAACTCTAATCTATTTGGGGTATAATTAATTACCGCTTTATTTCATTCTGAAAGGCTATTAAGAGTATGAAACTTTAAATAACTATTTTGACTCGTATTCACTCCCTATCACTTAAAATTATGATCTTTAAATCGAATAAACTATAGCAGACAAAAGGAGCTTACTAAAATAAAAGCAGATAATATAATACATTTTCTTTCACAAATATTTATAAGCGAATTCTTGATCAGGCAACTCGATAAAAGTTTCCCAACAAAGTTTTGTGATTGAAAATGGCATTCAACTAACTACACTGTTCATGTAAATCTGATCTGTACAGATTATCAAATCATTATATTATTAAAAACAGGCTAAAGTTATTCAGTTATGTCCACCCTTCCATCACACTGGAAATGATACTTAATACTCAGTTCTTTGTGTAACGAAAGCCTGATTTGAAAATAGAAGATTATTGAGCAAATCTTCCTTGCCATGCTAAATACTTAAAATATTGATTGATGCACTAATTTTAGAAAAATTAGTTTCAGAAATGTATCGTCATTGTGAATGCAATATTCATGCAGTAACTGAAAATAAACAAAATCAAGAAAAAGACAAAACCCCCAAATTTCCTAAAGAAAATGACTCAAATGCTTAAATTTCAACATGAAAAAAATTAAGCTCCTTCATATCAGGCAAATGTTGGCGAAAAATATTTTACAAATAATATCATCAGCTGACTCTTTTTACCTCATCACAAGGCTATTACACATAACTTCTCATAATTACAAATAACCAGAGCCGTCTCAATTATTGCTAATAAACTCCATTACGTGTATTTTGTACAGCACAAATGACACCATTAGCCTATACAAGATATCAAGAAGGATATGGAACCAAAATTAGGTTCTATTGCTGAATTTTTTTTATCCATGAAAATTTAATTTAAAATATTTCAATGAATAATTTATGGTGACTGGACTGAAGCAGAATAATAAAAGATGCCATGAATTTCATAAAGTTCAAGTTCAAAGTATTAAAGTCGTTATCATAAAATAAATGAAAGTCAAAAGTTAATGTGTACCCCAACCTAAAATAATCTGAATAAAAATTTTGAATTTCTTAGGACAGTTATGGCAGTTAATGCAGTAATTTTATTTACATAAAACTATGATTGACTACATAACTGCACTAAACACAGTAACAAACTGGAAGTAAGGTTACAAAAGAATACCACTACATTGAATGTTGCCAGGAAATCATGTGAAAAAGCATTCCTCTTGATGTATTCAATACCATACTACTCCCCATTAACCTAAACAATAAACTTTTCAATGAAGTTTAACACCTGAAGGAAGATTAAAAATTTTAGCCAATAATGATAAATATGGCTATATAATGACTAACTTCAATTAGTGTGTCTTTGGAGAGGAAAACAAGGAAAGTGAATGGAACATACTACTGTATACTATATTTATGGAAGTTACAAAAATGACAGCCGTTATGCAATTAAAGAAGGTTGGGACTTAAAAGCCTACCCAAAACTTGCATTCAGTCCTGTGTATATATACATAAATTTTTTATTTCTTTGCTTCTCCTTCATCGATAGCATAGCCAATGTCAGTTATGTAACTATCAATAAATAGAATATTTCTACATTATTGCTCTTTTCCTCTCTAAGATTTATGCTTATATCTTCATACAATTGTTCAATATATGAGCATATTCATGCTTCGAATACACCAAAGTACTGATATTGTTCTCTTAATTTTGATTGTACTCTATTAATACAAACATTACTAAGGTTTTTCCTAAATAACAATCTTTTGCTACTCTAGTAAACTATTCTAAAATCGTATTTCCCTCTTAGAATAACTGCCCAAGAATAATTATGGATAAATACTAATGTTACAAAACTACTACTGTTACTATGAAGAATAATGTCCCTCCCTTGCTCTGATTTGCTTGAATAATTTTACCAGCCACTTCCAAAGCAGTAAGTTTTTTTATTACAGTGTAAACCCCAGAATGTATGCTACCTTACCTCGGGATATGATTCACTGGATTGCTGTGGGGGGTTATGAGCTCCTCCAACAGCACCACCACCTGATGTAGCTCCACCTCCCATCGCCCCATCGTCTGGATGAGTTTCTCCTCCCCCGACTGCCCCCTCAAGAGGGGGTGGTGGCTCTTGGGGGGGTTCCTGACCCATGGCAGGAGGAGGGGGGTCCAATGTCACCACACGGTCGAGTGCTGGATCTGCAGTCGCTTCGGCAAGGTCGGTAACTGATTTGCTTTTCACACACTGAAAAGGAATATTACATTCCATTAATCATGATGAATATATAAAACCTGTGTTGAAAAAATTTTTTGCAGATGAATTACATGGAATGTTATCTTGGCAAAAACTGAAATGAATATCATATTGAGTAAGTTTAATAAAATAGTTAACAAGCTACAATTATTCAATATTACACACTAGACTTACTGTCATGGGTAGATACAGTACTATTGAGGTAATATGTTATTAAAACAGAGGAACTTATCCATTCCAAAAGCGTGAGTAGCGAGACAAGATTTGACTACCCTAATGTTTGATCAAATCTGTCATTAGTTCACTGTTGTCAGCATTTTGGAAACAAATAGAGCCTCGATGAAGAGTGCCTGCAAAGATAAAGGAACTGTCTTGTTTGGACCAAGACGCCATTGCCTTAATCAGTGGAGTTGGCAGTTTTTGAGAAACCGAGCATCGAGGGATATCCTTGTTTATGAAAAATGTCATCAGGGAAAGACACATGCCGCGCTTTCGTCATGCTTCACAAGAGGTCCAGATTGCATTAGAAATTTGCAATGAAATGCAAAATTGTCAAAAAACGCCTTGTATATGGAAATGACGACTGCACAATGTAATTAGTTCCGCCCATAAGTGTATATAAACTTCAAGAAGAGATTGTCCATATGAGATAGGACAGGACATAGGATTGGAGGAACTATGTCCAAAGCAGATGGGAACCACGTCCAAACGAGATAAGAAGCAGAGAAGACCAGAAGTCTGATAGAGCCAGTTTCCAACATTCCCTTTAGACGACAAACGCCTATCTCCAACATCCTGTTATGGCTGAGAAGAGACAAATTGAAGCAGCCAAACTTTCCTGCTTGTGATGAGAAATAGCTAACTCTGCCTGCAGCATGGCCTTGGTTCTACTCTATCATCAAATTCTTGGAGAAGACTTCTGACATCCCAACATGATTCCACCCTTTTTATGACGTCTTCGAATCCGAAGCCATAGTGCCAGTTTTGCCTGAACTTCAGCAGCCCTTCTGCGACGTTCTGAAGCCTGAAGCCTTCGTACCATTTCAACATCTAAAGAAAACTATTCAACATTCCTTAAGCATTTCTACCTCAATGACTGTTCCCTTATTCTATTAACCCTTTTACCCCCAAAGGACGTACTGGTACGTTTCACAAAAGCCATCCCTTTACCCCCATGGACGTACCGGTACGTCCTTGCAAAAAAATGCTATAAATATTTTTTTTTTTTTTATATTTTTGACATTTTTTTGAGAAAATTCAGGCATTTTCCAAGAGAATGAGACCAACCTGACCTCTCTATGACAAAAATTAAGGCTATTAGAGCAATTTGAAAAAAAATATACTGCAAAATATGCTGGGGAAAAAATAACCCCTTGGGGGTTAAGGGTTGGAAATTTCCAAATAGCCTGGGGGTAAAAGGGTTAATATTTTGATTGATTTCGATTTGTAAGTAAAAGTCACCAAAAAAGTAACACTGATTTTCATTATAAGTTTGTGAATAAACGTGTTGTGTTTTTTTGTGTGTTTATTTTTTTATATTCATTTCCCACATTTCATTGGGTTGTTGTCGGAAAGTGGATCTTGGGAAAATTTGTCCAAAAAATAGGAACACTGAAGATATCAACTTCCCAATCCCAACCACTAAAAAGCAGGCCATGAGGTTTCTGGGTATGGTTTCTTATTTCCGTCGATTTGTGCCCAATTTTTCAGATATAAGAGCTCCCATAACCAATTCTTTTAAGAGGGGATGAAGCTTTGTATTTAATGAGGAGTGTGTAGAAGCTTACAATAAATTAAAGGCCGTAATGCTTCACAAGTCAGTACAGTATTTTCGTTACCTGATTTTAGCAAGGATTCTAATTTAGGGATCAATGCTAGTGACATTGGTATAGGAGTCTTATTGCAAGAAGTGAATGGGACGAAGCACCCAGTCGCATATTATTAAAAGAAACTAAATAAAGCTCAGCAAAATTATTCAACTATTGAGATGGAATTGTTTAGTTTAGTTTCAGCTTTGCAACACTTTGACATTTATGTACGTAGTACAGTAGTCCTATTTCAACTGTGAATACTGATCACAAACTGTTAATTCATTTGAAAAAATATAAGAATACGAATAACATCTCATGCATTAGAGTTTAAAATTACAAGATTATAATCTGAAAATATTTCATATAAAGGGAAAGAATAATGTCCTAACTGAAAGCCTTTCCAGAGATTTTTCAGAGTAAGAAAGGTTTCTTTTGTTTTTTCCCAATAAACAATTTAAGTTTTTCTTTTTTGTAACACTACCATATTTTGTTGTGTGAATGGAGTGCCAAAGAATGTTTTGCTGATGTTAAGATGAAGCTTCATGCAGAGTTGTTCCTCTGTTCAGGGATAAATGTTTTTTCCTTGCAAACCTTAAAAAAAATAAAATCTGTGTATTTTCTTATTTTGTTCCCTTGGGGGACCGTGTCATGGGTAGATACTGTACTACTGCAGGAATATCTTATTAAAACAGAGAAACTTATTTAGCAGCGAGACAAGATTTGACTACCGTAGTGTTTGGTCAAACCTGTCATTACTTTACTGCTGTAAGCATTTTGGAAACAAACCGAGCCTCACAAAGAGTGCCTACAGTGATAAAGGAACTGTTTTGTTGGGACCAAGATATCATTGCCTTAATCAGTGGAGCTAGCGGGTTTAGAGAAACCAAGCATCAAGGGATGTCCTTCTTCATGAAAAATGTCATCACGGGTAAACACGTGCCACGCTTTTGTTATGGCTTAACATGAGGCCTAGATTGCATCAGAAATTTGTTCCAGAAGTTCCCATGGCATGATTGATGTGGGCATTTTTGAGGAAACCAATCGAGATGCAAAATTGTCAAAAAACGTCTTACATGGAAATGACGACTTCCCATTGTAATTAGTTCTGGCAATACGTGTGTATACAAACTTCAAGAAGAGATCAGACAAGTGAGGAACTATGTCCGAAACGAGATGGGAACCACGTCTTGACGAAAGAAGAAGCAGAGAAGATCAGAAGTCTGATAGAGCCAGTTTCAAATATTCCCTTCAGAAGACAAATGCCTATCTCCAAAATCCTGTCATGGCCGAGTAAAAGAGACTAATTGATGCAGACAACCCTCCCTACATCTGACGAGAAGTAGCTAACACTGCCTGCAGCCTGGCCTTAGGTATACACTATCAACGAATTCTTGGCGAAGACTTCATGTGTCCCAACTTGATGCCACCCTTTCTGTGACGTCTTCGGATCTGAAGTTATCGGGCCAGTTTCACCAGAACTTCAGCTGCCCTTCTGCGATGTTCTCAAGCCTGAAGCCTTCGTACCAGTATCATTTCAACAGCTGCAGAAAACTATTCAACATTCCTTAAGTATTTCTACCTTGATGACTGTTTCCTTTTTTCTATTAATATTTTGATTAATTTGATTTGTCAGTTAAAGTAACCGAAGAAGTAACATTGATTTTCTTAATAAGTTTGTGAATAAATGTGGTGTTTTTTTGTGAGTTTCTTTTTATATTCATTTCCCAAATTTTATTTGGTTGCCAGATCGTAACACTTACTGTTTCATACTATTCTGATAAAACTATAGTCTTCATATAACATGAGGTAAATGTATTTGAATTCTTTCCCCTTTGAACCAGATTAACATTCTAATCTTACAAGCGAGTAGAAAATTCCATTTGTTAATTCGACTGGAATAAATGGGGCTTGGGAGAATATTTTCTTTTTTTAGATATCTTTACTTGTATTTGACTTTCCCTTATTGGATAAGAAAGAATTCAAATAGTTTGAAACAGTTGAGAGGTCTTGAGAATAACGATGAATTTACTGTATTGTACTTTGTATTTTTCATTACATGGCACACAGATATATATCTAACCTCTCAACTACAAACAAACAAATGATTCCAAGATGCAAATTTTGAATAGCTATACAGAAAAACTTTCCTGTTCTCATACATATTGTACAGTACTTGATAAAGTCAAATTCCTGTAAGTGTAAATGTTGATAATTTTATTAAAGTATATTTATAAAATACTACTTTTGGATATAAAGCAGCAAATAACTCAACTCTTTCTTATGTTTTTCTCATTTACCTAAAATGATGTACATTAAAGTAGTAAATCTGTTCTTTTGTTGACCTCTACTATTCTAATTCAATAAATAATCATAAGTTTTGGATTCATTACTGGACAAAGCATTGGAATGAAGATTTGATATTGAACTGACCGTCCATGACAATTTACTGTCACTCTAAAAAGGTTTTATGCTTGCCAGTGAAATCCTTTAACAGAAAATACACCACACAAATCTCACTTACCTGAAAATCGACATGTCTGCTCTTGGCCTCTTCTTTCTCCCAAGACATACGTATAAAGGGTCGTTGTACATAGTTATATATAACTTCAGCACGGCCACCTGAAAGAAGAATGACTGGTAGAGGTACAAGTTTCATGACCAATCTTGAAAAAAGATAATTTTAACCTTTTGTGCAACTCAAAGCCAAGCTATGAAAAAACAAATATTGAAAGAAAAATTAAGGTAAATATGGAGAAAAAACCAACATCCAAGAATGAAATTGAAGCTACAGATACCGTACTTGAAACAAATACACATACCTGGTCTTTTCTTGATTTTTTCTTTGTAAGTAGGATATCCTTCGATGCCAAGACGAATCTTCTTGAGACCCCTTTCTTTCAAGACTTGCTTTGCTACATCTCTATTTTCAATGTACTTGAAGAAACGGTACATCGCAGTTGAGCATATGGCTGGAAAATTAACCAGATTATTGATAATACTTATTCAGTTTCCCTGCGATAAAATTGCCAGTCAATCAATAAGCACTGTACTTGCAAAATTATTTACATGAACTACATACAACTTTTGAAAAGGAATTTACTTTTCATACTTTACATATAGTGTAATGAATATTTGATAAAATACTTGAAACAACTTGAAAGGTGCACTGGAAGTTTATCAAAACATCAAAATGTCAAGTGTACACCAAAATGGGGTCCATCATCTTATAAGAATATCACAAATTCTTTCTTGCAGGAGAAATCTCTATTAGATATCAATGATTATATAATCAATATAAGCCCTTCACTGAATTTTGTTTACTAAAAGTTGTCTTGCTATGTTTGATGGTTCTTTGCAATCTTTTAACACTTTATTTTTTATTTTATAGACATTCTAGTTAGTAAAGCACATCGCTACCCACTTAGTTGAAAGTCAATTTCCTGATGGCTATATATAATTCTGACATTTGAATTATATATATACCAAGGCCCCTTCCCCAATTTTGAGGTATAGCAAACAAAAAAAAAAAAAAAGCAAAAGGGGACTTTTCTTCTCTTCACTCCTCCCAGCCTGAAGAGGGATTCAGCAGAATTTGGTTGGTGTTGCTTGGGTGCCACAGCCCATCCTCCCCCGTTATCCACTACAAATGAAGCTTTAAAGGATAAATCCCCAACTGCTGCTACCTCAGCTGTCACCAAGGAGACTGGAGGAAGTAGCAGGGCCTGCGGGAACTATGTCACAATCGCCCACCATTCATTCCTATTTCTATCACACGCTTTTGCCCCTCACATCTATCCTTTTACTACCTAGAGCTTTCTGCACTCCATCCACCCACCCAAACCTTGGCCTTCCTCTTGTACACCTCCCATCAACTGTTGCACTCAACACCTTCAGCAGACTGCCATTTTCCATTCTCTCTACATGGCCAAACCTCCTCAACACATTCTTATCCACTCTAGCTGCTAAATCATTTGTTACACCCCTTCTCACCCTCACTACTTCATTCATAACCCTCACTACTTCATTCATAACCCTATCGACTCAAGATGCACCAGCCATACTCCTCAGACACTTCATCTCGAACACATTAAATTTCTGTCTCCGTCATTTTCATTCACCACTACTCCATCCACACATCACAAATGGTACAATCACTTTCTCATAAAAAAACTCTCTTTACATAAATTCTTAACCCTCTATTCTTTACCACTCCCTTCCCAGCCCCCAACACTTTACATCCTTCATTCACTCTCTGACATACATCTACTCCACCTTTTGCAGCAACAACAGACCCCAAGTACTTAAACTGATCTACTTCAAGTAACTCCATTCAACATGTCATTCAACCTGGCACCATCCTCCCTTCTTGTGCATCTCATAACCTTACTCTTAGCCACATTAACTCTCAAGTTCCTTCTCTCACACACCCTTCCAAACTCTGTCACTAATCAACCCAGTTTCTCCCCAGAGTCTGCAACCAATACAGTATCAGCAGCAAACAACTGATTTACCTCGCACTCATGATCATTCTCATCTATCAGTTTCCATCCTCGACCAAGTACTCGAGCATTCAGCTCTCTCATAACTCCATCAACAAACAAAGTGAACAAACATGGCGACACCACACATCCCTGTCTCGGCCCCTCTCACTGGAAACCACTTGCTCACTTCATTTCCTATCCTAACACATGCTTTACCGCCTATGTAGAAACTCTTCACTGCTTGCAACAACCTTCAACCAATTTCATATAACATAACATTCCACATCGCCTTCCAGTCAACTTAATCAAAAGCTTTCTCCAGATCCATAAAAGCAACATACACCTTCTAGCCTTCTGCTAAATATTTCTTGCATATCTGCATAACTGTAAAAATGAGATTCAAACACCCCCTACCTCTTCTAAACCACCCTGTACAGTAATACCTTGAGACACAAATGCACTATGATACAATCTTTTTTTAAATATGACGATACATTGTATCTATATTTATACCCCAAAATGCGACGATTTCAAAAATTGTGAGACGCCATCGGTAGGTAGCAGAGTGTTCGTTCGGCTACCCGTCTACTCAACTCATACTACTGAAGTATCACATGTTGAGAGAGGAGCAAGAGTCCAATACCCTAATAGAGAGGATGATAGACAGTGCTGAAGCTCCTTCATCATACAGTAAAGACTGGATCCGTGGGGCCATACACCAGTCTCGACCGACTCCCAGGAGAGCCAAAGTTGAAGAAAAGGATGAGGAAGAAGAACATACACGTTTCTTCCCCTTTCGTGCCCTCACTTCACAAGGTCTGAGCAACCAATGAGAACAATGCTCCCCGGAGTGGAGAAACCACATGGGCTGCTCCAACAGGAACCCCAACACTTTGGATCACTGTCACTGGAGAGGGGTAAGCACGCTTACAGGAATCCGCAACACTGCTACAAAGGATCACAGGCACAGAGTGAGCATGAATTACTGGCCCTGGACCCGCAAGCTCACGGGTAGGGGTGACGGCAAAGTGGACACTACTTTCACTACTGCCATCACCAAGGGAGATACTGGCACTGGCAACCCTGGGAGAGAGATAACCATAGCTAATTGCTCCCAAAAACTTACCAAGGGCCTACCTGAAAGATATAAAGAGGCCCAAGCCTTGTTTTGGTCAAACTCCTTGTTAGCGGTATACATGGGGAACCTTACACTCGACCAGAACCTGAAAAACCTGCCGATATAGATCCGAAGGCTCCATGCTCTTGATGCATACTCACCTGGGACTGAGCCTGGGGTGAAAGTACAGGAGCAGCATTACCAGATACACTCAATGAACATAAAGGAAGAAGCAAAGCTCTCTTTCTCCCACTCGAAGCATACAACTGCCACTGCACAGGAGGCCACAACCTACACTTGGCACATGGGGCCAATTGCAAACAATATTACTCGTAGCAACTAAGGAGAGTGAGGATTCACATCCAATTTAATAATAACTGGATGTAATGACCACCCTTCTCAACAATCAGAGCAATCAATAGCCAGCATTCACTTCCTGAGAAAAAAGAAAAAGAATGGAAGTTGAATTACATGCAAAGCAGTTCAGTAAGCTTGTACTCATTGCGGCTGGAAATATAAGTGGAAAACTACTGCTCATCATCTGTCATAAACTAACTCACTAGCAAGTTCAACAGTCACTCCTACTCGTGCTAAAAACAGGGTCCTTACTTAAATGACGAATATTTGTATATAGTAGGAACAAATGTCATAAAAAAACTTGTGGTATTCTTTTTAAATCTATACATGATCATCTATAAAAATTATATGAATCTAGATTAATTAGAAATCATTCGCACAACCTACTTTGGCTGTATTCTTCTCCCATTTGAGGTGGATAATCGTCATCCCATTCCACTGTGTCGTCATCCAGTAATATAACAATATGGCACTCCCTGTCTCCCCTCTGAGCAGCAAGCACCATAAGAGGTAAGATGTGCTCTTCTAAGAAAACTTCAAACTGCTGACGAGCACCTTCATTACTTAGCTCATGCAAAAGGCCACCTGAAAAAAAAAATTTCAATCTAATGATGCTAAAATAGATCAATTTGATACAATGTAGCACCGACCGGCACTTGGTGAATAGATTAAACTCTATACCAAATAAATACGGTAAACCTATAAATATAAAAGTTTCTCTATATGAAAAACTCATTTTACAAAACGACATACAAAGATTTTATTGTCTCATATTACGAAAAAATACTCGGGATAAAAAACTAAATTCACACAGTTAGGTTAGGTTTATAAAATATTTCTAATGTATTTGGCTCTACTTAATTATACGAAAAACTCATGTAACAAAAGCCACTCCGGAACGAATTAATTTCGTATTACAGGGGTATTACTATATCAAACGGATTTACTGGTTTCAATACATAAACTTCAATATATTTTCATGTCTGAATAGCATACAGTACACAGTTTCTGACAGGATTAGTTAATACAGAAAACAGACATATTTCTTATACATAAAGGCATAGGGATGACAATCAGTAAATACAATACCGTACGTTAATCATGTAACTTACGTACCAATAATCTATTTAACCATCACTTGCCAGTACCGCAATTCTATCAAAATTATTCCCATTTACCGGGATATCTTTTTACCACCGAAAAATATAAACAATTACAGGCTTAGTATTAAGTTGACTTAGGACACATGAGAAAGGCATAACGTTCCCAGACCTCCGCCATGGCAGCTTATTTCTTGACCTTGACCCAGGACTTTCAAAATTGAATTACTTCCACGTCTCAACATAACATTTAATCCCTAAAAGTTTCACTACTCAAGAGTAAAATTGTGGCCAGGAAGTTGTCCACAAAGACCAACAGACAAATGAACAAATAGAGGCAAAAACATAACCTCCTCCCAATTTCATTGGCAGAGGTATCAAAGGAAAGATGCTTAATCTACCAGGCAGTTACCAATCCTATCTCATTCTTGTTAGCAGGAAAAAAAATGCAAAATGCATCTCTACTCTAAGGGCACTTGGAACAAAGCAGCTCCATAACTGTTTAATTTAATCCCAAAAAGGGAGGTCACAAGCATTTGATAAATACTTACATAGATATTTACTGTGACTTTGAGTGCTTGCTACAGCTTCATATATCAACAGCACGGTTGTAGTGTAATCCTAAGTATGATACATCAAGAATAAGGCCTAAAGTCTTTGTGCCACTTGAAGCTAAGAAAATGAATACCGGACCTTTGATATCAGTTTTGAGCAAGTATGCTACATACTGTGATTACATGTGACACTAGGAGTAAACAATAATTTTTTAATTTATTGAAAATCTAGGAAGATATATTTCATCTACCATTTTGTGATAAGAACAATAGAAATGCTACATGTACAAGACTTCCACACTGAGGGGAAAACTCATAAAACCCATACTGAAGAAAATGAGAAATTTACACTGTAGTGTAAAAAACATCAGGGAATACATGCCACATCACCTCAATGAGTAAATCAAACCTCTACAGAATTCAAGTTGAATCTTACAGCAATACTTCCATCAACACTTATAAGTCAACAACCTTACACTACTAACGAATTGAGGTTCGAAATCCCTAATATGGTGTACTTGATAAAAACTCTCTCCCACTTAACTCTCTTCAGCAAATGCTCTCTTGCATCTGCTTCCCTAAGTTCTAAAACCAGCCCCTTAATACCTAGGGGGGACCTTTCTCACTTCCTTCGAAACTATACCACTAAACTGTCTTTCACGCTCGGGTTCTCTTCATGCCTTGTATCGGTATATCTGCGATTCCTGTGCCATCAACTTCCGAATAAAAGGGAGCAGAAACTTCAAATTTTATATAATTTGTGTTTTTCCCAGCTATACAAACCTGAGTCTCTGATTCAGTTACTAGTAACAACAACAAATGATCTAAGAGAACTGCCACGGAACATCGTAGCTGGGTCACAACATGGCAAGGCTGATTCAGCTTCCCAAAGGGGTAATTTTTGCCAGGGGTGAAGTAGAATGAACATCAAGTGTTACATAATAAACAGGGGGACAATTTATAATATGACAAATACTAGAGATATTTGAGGCACACTTAGTTGCCTTGGGGAAAAAAATCCCAGGGTAGGCTTCAAGTGCAGAGATGATAGTCTCCTCTTCTGTGGTCTTCCTAGCCAAGAATGTTGGAGTAATGAATTCTGTGGCTGGAAACTGGCATGCATCTTAGGAGACTGTTAGATAGGTCATAATAGTCATACCGCCACAGCACCCATTGAGAGGATGTCCTTGAATGTGCCCTTTTACGGGAAATTATCCAAATGTGTGTTTCTTTCCATCCACCAGTTGAAAATTACAATTGGGCATGATCTTGCGGAATGCTGAGGTTGCGGCAAACCCACGTGTTACAGGCTCAAGGGGGGTTCCCTAGCGACGCTTCCCCTGAGGATATATAGATCTCCCGATTTTCTTTATAACAAAAGATGGAGTTCCTGAATGCATAGCATCAGAGCGTGCAAATGCTCACTAACAACATAAGTTTTAATGATTATGGTAATCAAGTAGTGCTGCTGAACACTAGGGTTGAGGCCATTCCACATAAATTATATGCTCATAAGGGGTTCCCTAATGACACTTCCCCTGAGGATGTAAAGCATCTCTAGATAGTGTGATGCTTGGAGAGAAGGGAGTCCCCACAAACCCTTTTTCAGAGCAGTCAGAGCTTTGAACACAAATAAGGGGTGGGATCAATATATACCTCCTCTTTGTCCTATAAGAAACTCACATTGCTCTACAGAACAAAACAACTAGGTGTTTGTTTATTCAGGAATTCCTTTCAGAGATAATGTCGTGACAGTTACCTGGGTTCTTTCTAGCCTGAGTCTGGATGATTGATTAGGCCAGAGGCAGGACCAGGAGGTAATTTCTGATGCCTTGTAATAGGAGGGGGCAGTGACTACACCCATGACGGTAGTAAGTTTCATGTTAGTCTCTGGTCACAGGATGTCTGTATTCAGGACGGAGAACTTGTTTCTGGCGACCAGAGAAAGTTCTTAGTCATTGTGAGCAGGGGTGTCAGAGCATTTGGCTGACTATAGATTTTATGACAAGTTCGAGAAAGGTGTTGATGGAGCTTTCTGACCATTCCTGGACTTTGGGAGGCAAGCTTGCTAAAGTTCAGGTACAAATTCCTCAGATCTGCATCTCATACTAAAAGGAGGATAAGATCATCACGGGAATAAAAAAATCCTTCCTGTGTTAGGATCCCTGGGAAGGAACAAACCCTTCTCACTTATTTGTTACCTGTCTGGAAGATAAGGGGTCAAGTAAGGATAGTTAAGTCCCTCACTAGGGCTCTTTCTGTTAAGTATCACTAGACTAACCTTAGGGAATGATTGAAGATCCTTCCTCCCGACTCAATAGTAGGGGAGGGGTAAATTATTCTTTTGAGAAGTCCCCCCCCAGCCCTGATAATGGAGCATCGATAGATCCTCCGGACAGAGAACCCTAGCATCTCAGCTAGGAGCCTGTTCCAAGATCTCTTAACTAGATCTGAAGTTTCATGAGGCTCTATAGAATCCATTTTAAAGATTGTCAAACGTTCCTTATCCCAAGAGGAGTGTGGTCTTGGAAACCTTTCAATACTAAAGTTAATCGAGTAGGGGTTCTCTATGACCAGAATGGATTCTTAGGCGACATGTAAAGCAAACTCATTGCGACTGGTTTAAGAGTGATCCTTTTACTCAGTCCAACACACTCTTCAGACTCATCATGAGACTAGACACATTGATTGTTTTTTAAATCATAATAAGGAGAGGTGACCATCTGACTGATCTCATTTGGAGATGAGGGACGAGGACGCTGGTCACTACCATAGTACTGGTTGAGAGCGTGATAACAAGTTATTTGGACTGATGAAAGATTCAGAGTAAGAAAATCTTTCAAGTCAAAGCTCTGTCAGGAGGAAAAGGATGATAAAACTCTCCTAGTCCTTTCCTGCATAGTGCTCATTGGTAGTCATGTCGTCTTGACTATTCCAAGGGAACATATAGGAATTACTGTATAACTCTCCGTACACATCCTTGTCAGGCTTCCAAGTTCAGGTAGATGTAAATACTGCCCTTAGGCCCTTATGCCTAAATGGTTCTTTTTCAGATAGGCATGTAGCTTTTCCAGATTAGAAAGGAAGCACTGATATCCTGTTTAACCAATGAACGGACAAAACAATGGACAAAACAGAAGGGCAACTTTCGAATTATCAGTGGGTATAATCTCAGGGCGTTATGTCCCTCCAAGAGACATGGGAAGGAAAGTTCTTCAGATAATAAAGTATACCTTGTTTCTCAGGACGGGTAATATTTCCCCCGGAGAAAAGGTTCTACCATCACATCCTGGTTCTGAAGGGATTATTCCTCCTTGAACCAGATAAAGGCTGTCAGCTCATGGCCATACATCTGGTCATCACTGTTTAGGATTAGCTCCCTTCCAAGGTAGGGCAGAGAGGGGCCTGTTGCATACACTATTCTTCCTGTCACAATCTTGAGTTCTGACAGGGTATGTGTAATAAATCATAGCTACATCTCGAAAGATCTTCAAGGTTGATTTGGCAAGGATTGCGGTCGGTACCTCAACACGGGTAAAGCGGTCTGGCTGCCCCATTTATAAGATTCTATGGATCTCTTATGACTCTGTAGAGGAGACCTCAGCTTAGGGGCCACATCATCATATAGCCAACTTGGTTCGTGAGAACGTGTTGGGAAATGTAGACTTTCCTCATCCAACACTGTTGGCTTCTAACTTAGGGAGAAAGCTTTCCAAACTCTAGGTTCCCTTCAGCAGGAACATCCTACAGAACACGCTTCTTCCTGTATCCTCCTGTATGATGAGCTAAGACCTGGCTCCTTAGGGTCTCGCAGTGGGTATTCAACACTCTTGATTCCAAGTGTCTTTTAAGGACAAGGCTTCTGCTAACTCAAAATACAATATTGACGGGAGGTTCTCACCGGCTGGGAAGGGATTGTTCTCTAACTTCCGTCGGGAGGAGACTCAGCAATGCATAAATCTTTCTAATTCCTGATGCAAGAAGCATAGTTCTCCCATTGCAAGGGAGACCAATCCCTAAAGCAGTTACAAAGATTCTCTTGAACATCTCGTCTAGGCAAGAGAGACAAGGACGATTCATGCCCATGTCTGCCTGGCTCATAATGGCACCACAAATGCAGCTATCCCATCCTGGGAAAAGACGTAAATACGGAGGTTTACTGGACACAAGCACTCAATCATAGATCTCAGTTAATGAGTACACACTGAAATGACAGTGAATTATGGAAAAAAAAAGCCCTCAATGCTACATACTAGAAGGGTAGGCAAGATGAATGCGAAAGGCTTGATCATAGAGAGGAGGTGAGAGAACAATCTTTTCACTTCACAATCAGTAATGCTGTAGGGAGAGGCTGTAAGCAACCTCCCTCTTTCTCCTTGTGCATGTGCTGTGTTTACCCAGCACAAAGCATGACACAATCAACCAAATTTTGATTGGCCAGTCGTTGAAAACATGATCAGTAGTAACCCCATTAAATGACTCAGAAGTTTGTATCCCCGTAGGAATAAATTTATATTTTTTCAATTTTAAGCACACTAAATCACCTCTGGCAACAGCTACTCTCAATCCAGAATCACAAGTTGGAAACAAAATGCCTACATTCTCTTACATCATTCCACATGAAAATGATTTATTCCAGAGCCTTTAATATATTTCTTTATAAATTTAGCAGCACAATACATCGCCTCTACTTAAAAAAAATTCAGCTAACGACTACTACCGAAAGTGAGGATTATTATGGTAGGTTTTTCATGACAGCTGATAATGTACCTTTTTTTTTGTATTTCAGCTTTCTAAAGAAGTTCTAAAAACAAAATAGCTTGTGGAATACTGGCTGCCTTTACAAGACTTTCACACCTTTTAGTTAACATCCTATAATTAATCTTCTGTCCCCTTTCTAAGCTATTTTATGATTATAAACTTTATATATGGCAAGGTTAACAAAAATATACTCTAATTATATTGTACACATATACATACTGTACAGAGATTTGACTGAAGGAAAAATCAGCACCATTTTCAGATAACTAAAAAAATGGAGCATTAATAAATGTCACACTAAAACAAAAAACTACTGGTAATTCTCACCAACAAATCTCCAGATATATTTCTACTTACGTAAATTCTGACATTTAATGGTATTGGCATCAAATGGGATAAGTAGGTAATCGCAGGCCTCTCTTAGTTCCTGCACACTGACGGACGGGGGACAACGGACCAAACCAGTTTTGTAGTAGTCCAGAACAGCACGAAAGACCGCAGAAGAGAAACCTTCTGCTACTTCATACTCTCCTCTTTCATTTGGATGAGTAAACTCAATACCAGAGGAAAACATTCTGTAAGATCATAGAGGCAATGTTATAAAAAAGTCTACTTCGCAAATAACGAAAAGACGAGTGTGTAGTTCATTATGATGTACAGTAATGTTAGGAAAAAACACAAAAAGACAAAGCAAAATACCACAGAGAGAGAAACATTACCTTCCAAGCATAGTGTTGGGGTGTGCAGTGAAAATGGCCGGGTCTACGATGAAGCGGGTGCCCTCCACCACCAGAGTGACACGGTCATCACTGGACGGAGGAGGACCGAACTCCTTTACATGTTGGCACTGGTGCATTGGTGCCTGAAATGTGGTCAGTTATCATTGATAGAATAAAAAAAAAGTTTAAGACAGGTTAAAAGAACTGCCATCCTAACAGATACAAAGTTAATGATTTTAATTTAAGTAATACAAAAACTTGAAAATAAAAATAATTACAAAAATATTGAACCATAGTAAAAATGAACATATTGAGTCAGGAATAATCCTTGTTTACACTCTGTTGTACTACAAAAAATAAATAAATAACTATGAAACTCCAATTTTACTAACACAAGCTGTTTACTACTGTAGACAGCTGATAAAATTTACCAATGACTTAAAATCTGAGTTTAATTAAACATCACCAAGATTCATATCACTGCAAATTATACAGTTTCATACACAATACAGTACAGTATTTTACAGAAATCTACACTACAAACACAAACCTTAATAGAGATATACATTATCAAATATAGCCTCCTTTAGGAGCACAAGAGGAAATAAAATCGATTAGGTACAGAATAGTATTCCTGCATAACAATACTTAATTATGATAAACTTCCACTAAGACAAATCCTTCCAAACTACAGTAATCCAAATTAAAAACTCCTAAAAATCCTAAGCAGACCTTACAAAAGGACTCACCTGAGTAACAGGCCTCGTTGACCCATAGAGTATAGGGGAGGGATGAGGGGAGGCATGTGGTGAGGAGTCCTCATGGGAGGATGAATTCCCCAAGGACCCTCGCTGAACAACGCCACGGTTCCTCACACTGCTGGAGGAGGAGCAGAAGATGGGACACATCATTATCCTCTGCCAATCAACCAGGCTTAGGATGGAGTTTAGGATGAGGGAGGGTTACTCGTAGTTTAGTTTTGTGAGAATTTGAAAGTGTTTGTCATTTTCCGTATTATGAAGGATTAACATGGGATAGATTAACAAAAGGTTGAAGAATTACATATATGCAGCACTAAACTCAAATTATAAAGCAATTAATTTTAATTACATGCACAACAGATTTAGCGAGTGAAAACAGTCACAAGAAAAGAAAAAACTTTGGCTTTCTCATTATCAACTCATAAAGGTTAATCACAAATTATACTAGATTTCATTAATGTAGCAGCTATTAATATTGGTATATGCAAAGCAGAAACTTGATAATTTTTTTAAAGATTTTACTAAACCATAAGACTGTTATTGTTAGACAAAAATAATAAATAATAATAGTCAAATTATAAGAAGGATAAATCAAATTTTATATATAAAAAAAAAAAAAACTTTGAAGAACTTTTACAGTTGGTGATTCCAGATAACAAGTCCTTCAGACATTTTAGTACAGCTCAAGTGGTAAATAGATCATTTGCAATGAAAGCGAGGTGAGAAATGCATTAAATGATGTTTTGTGGCAAACAGTGCATCATACTAACATCAATAAAACAACTAATAGTAATGATAATAGTAAGAACTTCAATGATAACTGTAATTATAATTATTCAAACAATTCTATAATCTTTCATCTAATTATTCTTTCATATTTTCTTCAAATATCAGTACTTTCCTCTCATTATTTATTCCAGTTCTTATTTTTTCATACCTTACATTAACATTGGGTAACTGAATATCATTCTTTCCCTTTTAAATATCTTGTATTAAGTACCGAATTCAGTCCACAGCTAATTTGCTTGATTCATATTCATTGTTCATAAACTACCATCTCACCATTAATAATATCTATTCATATTTGGAATTCAATTTCACCAGGACCTTCCATCTATACTGAATATAAATCTTGCCTGCAATCACAAGTCTTGCATTAAACATGCCTTTAGCCGTCATTATTTTCTCTAGAATTGTAAATTGCCCACCACTTTAAATTTCCTCTACATCAATCATCTTCTCCAATCAACAGCAACTTCTTGAACTGCCATCATTACAGGCTTTCTACTTTTTTTTTTAATTAAACATCATCTTCCTATTACTCTCATCCACAGCCATCATATCACCTAAAATCCTAGATTGACAAAAATATTTTTTCACCATTACCATCTTCCTAAATTATTATCACCGTTAACTAAATGTCTGCTCACTTCCCAAAAGCATCATCTTAAATCATCACCATAAGATTGCATAAAACCACCATCTTCAGCTAAAACTATCAATATATTTCTTTATTTTACGAGTTCTCATCTATTAAAATCCAAAATATTCCTGTTTCAACTATATCGTCACTTTCCAAAAGTGACCAACAACATTTCTGTCTCATCATGTCCCACGTCCTTCTAATCTATGAAAATAATCATTAACTAATTGGGTTCTAGTAGCTTATGAACACATTTGAAACTCAGTCTGTGAACCCTAAATCTATGCCCAAAAAATCCTTACTATCACCAACTGACAATGTCTGGTCTTCTGTGGTCCTAAAATGGATAGAGAGGAGGCTTGAGTGCTAATCATATGGCCTGTCTTTTACCTTGACTAATCCAGAGAAATTTAAACATTACTCCCATCTTCATAAATAATTGATTCTGGGTTTCTTCATCATACATAAGACTGCTTTTTTCTATTTGTAGGATTTAAGCTTCTTACATGACATTCTTATTTACTTAACTCTTATTTCAATATCATATTACTCCCATCTTCATAAATAATTGATTCTGGGTTTCTTCATCATACATAAGACTGCTTTTTTCTATTTGTAGGATTTAAGCTTCTTACATGACATTCTTATTTACTTAACTCCTATTTCAATATCATATTTAGTTCTTGATAATATAGTTTCCTTTATAATCACCCTTTTGGCCTTATAACTAAATCTTCCACTATCAGCAGCATTTATATTCCTTAAATCTTCCATCCTCTGTTATGCAAATTTTCCAACATAATCACCATCATTTATGGTCCCCTCCTCTAACCCCCTACCTTCCCTTCCCTTGAATCTTATCTAAAAATTTCTATCATCCAAAAAAACTTGTAGGCTACAGTATTCTCATTTTTATCTTTATTTCTTTCCCAGAATATTCCTCAACTATCATCTTGATCATCATATACTTTCTTATCTTGCCATTTTACATATAATTCATCAGGACCATCATCTCCATTCTTCCTTTTTCATCCTTGCCTATATTTCCTTCCCTCAGTTATCATATTTTCTTAGTCCTTCCTCCTGCATCTTCCCTTCTATATCACCAGTTTTCCAAACATGTCCTTCCTCTACCTACTGTACTGACTTCCTTAACTCTTCCTTTCTATATCACCACTTTTCCAAACATGTCCTTCCCATTCCTACTGTCTTTCTTAGCTCTTCCTTTCTAAACTACCACTTTTCCTACCATGTCTTTCCCCTCCTTACCATCTTCCTTATTCTTTCCTTTCTATGTCGCCACTTTTCCAAACATATCATTACCCTCCTTACCATCTTTCTTAACACTTCCTTTCTATATCACCACTTTTTCAAACATGTCCTTCCCCTTCCTACTGTCTTCCTTAACTTTTCCTTTCTTTATCACCACTTTTCCAAATATGTCCTTCCCCTTCCTACAGTCTTCCTTAGCCCTTCCTTTCTATATCGCCACTTTTCCTACCATGTCCTTCCCATTCCTATTGCCTTCCTTAACCCTTCCTTTCTATTAATACCTTTTCTACCATGTCCTTCCCCTTCCTACTGTCTTCCTTAACACTTCCTTTCTATATAACTACTTTTCCTACAATGTCCTTCACCTTCCTCTTATCCCCCTTAACCCTTCCTTTCTATCAATACCTTTCCAACCTAGTCCTTCCCCTTCCTACTATCTTCCTTGACCCTTCCTTTCTATATCAACTCCTTTCCTACCATGTCCTTCCCCTTTCTACTGTCTTCCTTAACCTTTCCTTTCTATATCACCACTTTTCCTACCATGTCCTTCCCCTCCTTACTGTCTTCCTTAACCCTTTCTTTCTATATAACCACTTAACCAACCATGCCCCTCCCCTTCCTACCGTCTTCCTTAACCCTTCCTTTCTATATAACTATTTTTCCAAACATGTCCTTCCCCTTTCTAGTCTTTTTTAAACCTTCCTTTCTATAAATACCTTTCCTACCATGTCCTTCCCCTTCCTACTGTCTTTCTTAACCACACTTTTCTAAATCACCACTTTTCCAAACATATCCTTCCCCCCTCTACAGTCTTCCTTAAATCTTCCTTTCCAATAATACCTTTTCTACCATGTCCTTACCCTTCCTACTGTCTTTCTTAACCCTTCCTTTTTATTACTACCTTTCCTGCCATGTCCTTCCCCTTCCTACTGTATTCCTTAACCTTTCCTTTCTATATCATCACTTTTCCTACCATGTCCTTCCCATTCCTATTATCTTCCTTAACCCTTCCTTTCTATCAATACCTTTCAAACCATGCCCTTCCCTGTCCTACTGTCTTCCTTAACCCTTCCTTTCTATATCACCACTCTTCCTACCATGTCCTTCCCATTCCTATTGTCTTCCTTAACCCTTCCTTTCTATCAATACTTTTCCAACCATACCCTTCCCCTTCCTACTGTCTTCCTTAACCCTTCCTTTCTATATCATCACTTTTCCTACCATGTCCTTCCCATTCCTATTGTCTTCCTTAACCTTTCCTTTCTATTAATACCTTTCCTTCCATGTCCTTCCCCTTCCTACTGTCTTTCTTAACCCCTCTTTTCTATATCACCACTTTTCCAAACATGTCCTTCCCTTTTCTACAGTCTTCCTTAAACCTTCCTTTCTATCAATACCTTTCCTACCATGTCCTTCCCCTTTCTACAGTCTTCCTTAAACCTTTCTTTCTATCAATACCTTTCCTACCATGTCCTTCCCCTTGCTACAGTCTTCCTTAAACCTTTCTTTCTATCAATACCTTCCCTACCATGACATTTCCCTTCCTACTGGCTTCCTTAACCCCTCCTTTCTATTACTACCTTTCCTACCATGTTCTTCCCATTCCTACTGTCTTCCTTAACCCTTTCATTCTATATCACCACTTTTCCTACCTTGTCCTTCACCTTCCTCTTATCTTCCTTTCTATCAATATCTTTCCAACCATGTCCTTCCCCTTCCTATCTTCCTTAACCCTTCCTTTCTATATCACCACCTTTCCTACCATGTCCTTCCTCTTCCAAGTGACTTCCTTACCCTGATCTGTGGTGATGGGTCATCTTCGGAATAGCCGACTCGTGGTGATGGGTTCGTATGTGCGCGACGTTACCGTGTGAATGGTGCGACAAGCTGACCGAGCCTCCGGATTCTCCCCGCTGGACTAAGCATGACTTGGGCTTCGGCGACGAGCTGTACCTGCAAGAGGATAAGGGCATGAGTGGAAAGACACTTCCATAATCACGATCGTTGACAGGTAGCAATTGATGAAGTTATTGTCAATTTGATTTTGTTTCCCATGACAACAACAAAGTTAGTTTCCCATGACAACAACAACAAAGTTAGTTTCCCATGACAACAACAACAAAGTTAGTTTCCCATGACAACAACAACAAAGTTAGTTTCCCACGACAACAACAACAACAACAAAGTTAGTTTCCCATGACAACAACAACAACAACAAGGCTAGTTTTCCATGACAACAACAAAGTTAGTTTCCCACAACAACAACAACAAAGTTAGTTTCCCATGACAACAACAACAACAAAGTTAGTTTCCCATAACAACAACAACAACAAAGTTAGTTTCCCATGACAACAACAACAATAACAAAGTTAGTTTCACATGCCAACAACAAAGTTAAATTTAGTTTCCCATGACAACAACAACAAAGTTAGTTTCCCCTGACAATAACAACTACGACACCTGTATAATCCTGCATACAGTATACTGTAGTAGGTGAAAAATAGTCAACAATAACTTAAATACAACTCACTAAAATATGGCTACAGTATTGTAAAATTTATCTCATAATCACTGTATAATAATCCCATCACTAATGAGTACTTTAAAAAGTAAAACAAAGTATAAAAGTTAATAAGTATGCAAGATGACATCACCACCATTAAAAAACTATACATATAATCAATTAAAAGATAATAATCACATGAATTATTTTGAGAGAGAGAGAGAGAGAGAGAGAGAGAGAGAGAGAGAGAGAGAGAGAGAGAGAGAGAGAGAGAGAGAGAGAGAGAGAGAGAGAGCGCCAAACCAAAGATTTGAGTGTAGTGAAAACTTCAAGATAGTATTTTGATTTGCGAGATCAAAATAATTATTCATGATAGAACCCTCTATAAATCAAAATTCTTAACTTTTTGATCACAGCATTTAACTTCAAATCAACACAAAAAGAGAAGATATACAAGCATACAATATAATCTCGAGAACCCAGAAACATTTAAGAAAAAGTTAGCTTTGAGACAATGCCTTCCGTTAACTTGATACATAATAACAGAAACAAATACAAAAAACTATCTCTAATTAACAACAGATGAACAGATGAAAGACGCAATGCCTTCCAACCATTCAAAGGGAATTATGAAAACCAACAAGGCAGGCAAACAAATCAACAACAAACAAACAAGGCCAGTATCAAATTAAGCTCCTTTCATCCGCCTGAGAATGTTTACACAGTACGCGGTCTTCGTAACAACAATGATACATCAACATACCTTTCACAATAAAAGGGGAAAAAATAGCCAAGCACACATTGAGAGGAATTTGCCTTCGTAAAGAGCAAAAGGGGTAACGCAAACATCAGGAACTGGACCGACCAGAAGACTCAGTGTTCCATTACAATTACACGCAAACGGGGACCTTACAACCACACTGTGCTTTTAATCAAGTTACCCATAATGACTTTAAGAATTTTATCAAAGAAAACGGATTGAGACTAGTGAGGTGTAGACAGACACAAAATGGCAAATATAGCACTTCTGAAAAGCAGGTATAGATATCTAAATATATAAAATACGGTTATTATAGTAAAATAATACCACACACACACACACACACACACACACACACACTATATATATATATATATATATATATATATATATATATATATATATATATATATATGATAAAATCATTTTAATTTTGTGTAATATGAGACCGGGCAAGAGAGAATACCTTAAATGAGATACTGTACATATTTATGGAAGCAGATCAGATTAAGATACATCAATACTTGAGAGAGAGAGAGAGAGAGAGAGAGAGAGAGAGAGAGAGAGAGAGAGAGAGAGAGAGAGAGAGAGAGAGAGAGAGATTGTTTCCTCTATTTTCCAATCAGTATTGTTCTTTCAAAGGGAAATCTAAAAGAAGAAGAATATGCTATTACCTGATCTGGGAGAAGGATTGAATGCCCAAATTTACGAAATGGACCCTTTGGGCAAAACCAATCTTCACTGAACGAGATTCAATTCGATGGGAACATTTCAATTCCCAAATGCAAGAGAAATTGAATTACTTGCCCAATAAAGGCAAAAATCTATTTACAGATGCACTAACATTATAATAAATTTTCCGTTTATTAAGGGATCTGAATGATCCTATCTTATATCTAATAGCCAGGCCTTCTCCATCATGAGGCTCAATACTACACAGTATTCTAGAAGTTTTATTCCAGCTGTTACCAAGTTGTGGAATGATCTTCCTAAACGGGTAGTTGAGTCAGTAGAACTTCAAAAGTTCAAAGTTGGAGCAAATGTCTATATGTTGACCAGGCTGACATGAGTCTTTTTATAGTTTATATAGGACATATCTGTTTTTGACGTTGGTAATAGTTTACATAGGAAACATCTGTTTTGACGTTGTTACTGTTTTCAGAATGATTTATTGTTAATTTATTCCCATCATTTATTTTTTTCCTTATTTCCTTTCCTCGTTGGGCTATTTTTCCCTATTGGAGCCCTTGGGCTTATAGCATCTTGCTTTTCCAACTAGGGTTGTAGCTTGGCTAGTAATAATAATAATAATTGGAAACATTTCCGTCCGGCGTTCTGCTGGACGGGAGATCGAGTCACGCTTAAACTTGATAATCTTTTATGGTGTCTGCAAACTCACCATCCTCGTGAGCTAAGGATGCTTGCGGGGAGCCTATAGGTGTACCTGCTGAGTCATCAGCAGCCATTGCCTGGCCCTCCATGGTAATAACTTGGGTGGAGAATCTCTAGCATTGTCATTGTCCGTTGCTTCTCTCATTCATGAGAGGCCTTTAAACTTTAACGCATTAAAAACTAATGAGTAACAGTACAGGTTAAAACAAAAATGTTAATTAGGAACCTATAATATACCATTTAATTAGATTAATTTAATCTTAATTAAATTAATAAATAGAGAGAGTTGAATTGACAAATTGGTGATATAATTGATTGGTCATGGCATATCCATCCGCTTTATTTAAAATTAACAAAATATAAAAATTAAAGAAATTTTCATAAATCTTACGTGAGATATACTATTAAAAAGTTTAAGAATGAAAAGGGCAAGAGACAAGACAATCAGCGCCCAAGGGTCCTCTCCATCAAGGAAGGACCAGGAAAAGCCAGGCAATGGCTGCTGATGACTCATCAGACCTACAAGCTCCCCTAAAACCTACTATCCCTAGTTCACAATGATGGTGAGGTTGCAGACACTACTATAGCTAATTTTTTTTAGTGAGGCAGATTTGCATAGACTCGCAGGGGGTGCCCTTTTTAGCTCGGAAATTTTCCCAATAGCTGATTGGTCGGAAGTATTTTTGTCCGAATACCTCCAACGAATCAGCGACCAGGAAACTTTTCCGAGCTAAAAAGGGCACCCCTGCGAGCCGGTGCAAATCTGCCTCACTAAAAAAGAAGGACTATAGAAACTATCGACTTGATCAGGTCTCGTATTTCGGTTCAACCTATTGTCATGCAGGGACGTTTCCACTACTACTACTACTACTACTACTACTACTACTACTACTACTACTACTACTACTACTACTACTACATCCGCTTGAGGGTACACTCGGGCACACTCTTCTATCCTATTTCGCTCCCTCTTATTTTGTTAAAGATTTTATATATGAAATATTTATTTTAATGTTGTTACTGTTTTTGGAATATTTTTCTCATTGGTAAATACTTCTCTTATTTCCTTGTTTCATTTCCTCACAGGGTTATTTTCCCTGTTGGAGCCCCGGGGCTTAAAGCATCCTGCTTTTCCAACTAGGGTTGTAGCTTAGCAAGTAATACTACTAATACAACTATTATTTTCTTTACTCAGTAGAAAACGT
>NC_090762.1:27940315-27942815 GCF_036898095.1 Palaemon carinicauda
CTTTAATCTCATTAATCTCGTCCTCGCCAAATTTGGGGCTCACGATTATCACTTTGATGTCAAACTTCATTACCATATTTCAGCAATATCATCAGATTTTCTCATTACAATGTGACCCAATTTTTTTCCCTTTTAAAAAAAAATACCTCATTTGCATGTATTAGTTTCATGACCTTTAATAATAATATAAAATGGTTAGATTTATACCGAAATATACAGTTCATTTAATACCACCAAATGTGATATATATATATAGTATATATATATATATATGATAAACGCACCTTGGATATACTTACTTCACAACGATTCCGAAAACATAGAGGATGAAAATCGCTCCACATTTTCTAACAGACTGACATTGAGTTCACCACCTCTATTCAACATCAGAGAAATCGGTACCACTCCAAGAAAAATCTCTAGTCACAGAAACTTCTCTAAGTGAAACGAGGAACTTCCCTCAGAAGTGAAACGCGGAACTTCCCTCAGAAGTGAAACATGGAACTTCCCTCAGAAGGGAAACGCGGAACTTTCCTCTATAGGGAAACGCAGAACTTCTCTCAGAAGTGAAACGTGGAACTTTCCTCAGAAGTGAAACTCAGAACTTCTCTTAGAAGTGAAACGCGGAACTTCCCCGGCTTTTACTTCTCAGGGAAATTCCCAATTTCAATTCTTACTGAAGTTGCTCGTTTCACTTCTAAGGGAAGTTCTGCGCTTCACTTATGATGGGAATTCTAAGGGAAGTTCTGCACTTCACTTATGAGGGAAGTTCCGGATTTCACTTCTCAAGGAAGTTCTGCATTCCAGAAGTGAAACACTTAACTTCCCTGAGAAGTGAAATGCGGAACTTCCCTCAGAAGTGAAACGCGTAACTTCCCCCAGAAGTGAAAGGCAGAACTTCCCTCAGAAGTGAAACACGGAACTTCCCTTAGAAGTGAAACGCGGAACTTTCCTCAGAAGTGAAACGCAGAACTTTCCTCAGAAGTGAAACGCAGAACTTCTCTCAGAAGTGAAACGCGGAACTTTCCTCAGAAGTGAAACGCAGAACTTCTCCTCAGAAGTGAAACGCGGAACTTTCCTCAGAATTGAAAAGTGGAATTTCTCTCATAAGTGAAACGAGGAATTTCCCTCAGAAGTGAAACACAGAACTTCCCACAGAAGTGAAAAGCAGAACTTCCCTGAGAAGTTAAATACGGAACTTCCCTGAGAAGTGAAACGTGGAACTTTCTTCAGAAGTGAACATCAGAGAAATCGGTACCACTCCAAGAAAAAAATCTAGCCACAGAAACTTCTCTAAGTGAAACGAGGAACTTCCCTCAGAAGTGAAACGCCGAACTTCCCTCATAAGTGAAACGTGGAACTTCCCTCAGAAGGGAAACGCGGAACTTCCTTCAGAAGTGAAACGTGGAATTTTCCTCAGAATATAAAAGCACAACTTCCCTGAGAAGTGAAACGAGTAACTTCCCCGGCTTTCACTTCTCAGGGAAGTTCCCAATTTCAATTCTTAGGGACGTTACTCGTTTCACATCTGAGGGAAGTTCTGCGTTTTACTTGTGTGGGAAGTTCTGGATTTCACTTCTCAAGGAAGTTCTGCATTGTAGAAGTGAAACACTTAACTTCCCTGACAAGTGAAATGCAGAACTTTCCTCAGAAGTGAAACGCGGAACTTCCCTCATAAGTGAAACAGGTAAAAGACCTGAAGAATGTTCGACTGATAGTGTGGCTCAGGACATAAGACCAGGAGCTCAAACCTACTTGGGTTAATCAGTGATTTTTATCAATTTAGAACTTCTCATAAAGTATTATTGAAAGGTAAAATTTTCCTCTGAGGAATGAACATGATAATAATCTCATCTATACAATGAAAGAGCAAGAGTAACTACTTATATAAAACGTTTTTTCCCTGTCACGCTCAAGGGCAAGAGTTGTCATACCCTGGCGAGAGAGGGAGCACCTAGAGTTACACTCGGAAACCACACTCTCGCAAATTGCCAAACCAGAAGGTTGCAATTAGGAAAGGGGAGGGGTAGGAAGCGTGTGTGTGTGTGTGTATGTGTGTGTATCTAAATATTTAGACGTCATTTTTTGACGGTTTGGGTATACTAGTTTAATGAATAAATAGAGACGTAGATGGTCCTTATACATTACTATTCACAGTATACTTTTGTAAACATGCAATAAAACACAACTTCTCTACCTTAATGAGAAGACTAAATTACCTGAGAAAAGTAATAATTAATACGAGCGTTCTCGATAATCGTAGTGGAATAAAATAAACGTAAAAAGTATCATACGAATAACAACATATCAAAAACTATTTTGAGAAATTAATGTATTAGCAAATCATTTAAAAATGATAAAAAATAAAAAGTAAATATACAGCATATAGAAAATTACATAGAAAATTAATGTATTTCTCAATCTTTTGAATATAATAAAAAAGGAAAAGTATCATACAAAGCAGAAAAAATCCCACTGAAAAATTAATCTATTTCTCAAT
>NC_090762.1:27950315-27955315 GCF_036898095.1 Palaemon carinicauda
TGCTCAGTATATATCAGGGCTGTGGAGTCGGTACCAAAACCTTTCGACTCCTCTCTTTTTGGTACCTACGACTCCGACTCCTCTCTTTTTGGTGACTCCGACTCCTCTCTTTTAGGTACCTACGACTCAGACTCCTCTCTTTTTGGTACCTACGACTCCGACTCCTCTCTTTTGGTACCTACGACTCCGACTCCTCTCTTTTTGGTACCTACGACTCCGACTCCTCTCTTTTTGGTACCTACGACTCCGACTCCTCTCTTTTTGGTGACTCCGACTCCTCTCTTTTAGGTACCTACGACTCAGACTCCTCTCTTTTTGGTACCTACGACTCCGACTCCTCTCTTTTTGGTACCTACGACTCCGACTCCTCTCTTTTTGGTACCTACGACTCCGACTCCTCTCTTTTTGGTACCTACGACTCCGACTCCTCACTTTTTGGTGACTCCGACTCCTCTCTTTTAGGTACCTACGACTCAGACTCCTCTCTTTTTGGTACCTACGACTCCGACTCCTCTCTTTTTGGTACCTACGACTCCGACTCCTCTCTTTTTGGTACCTACGACTCCGACTCCTCTCCTTTTTGGTACCTACGACTCCGACTCCTCTCTTTTTGGTACCTACGACTCCCGACTCCTCTCTTTTTGGTACCTACGACTCCGACTCCTCTCTTTTTGGTGACTCCGACTCCTCTCTTTTAGGTACCTACGACTCAGACTCCTCTCTTTTTGGTACCTACGACTCCGACTCCCTCTCTTTTTGGTACCTACGACTCTGACTCCTCTCTTTTTGGTACCTACGACTCTTACTCCTCTCTTTTTGGTACCTAGGGACTCTTACTCCTCTCTTTTAGGTACCTACGACTCCGACTCCTCTCTTTTTGGTACCTACGACTCTTACTCCTCTCTTTTTGGTACCTAGGACTCTTACTCCTCTCTTTTAGGTACCTACGACTCCGACTCCTCTCTTTTTGGTACCTACGACTCCGACTCCTCTCTTTTTGGTACCTACGACTCTTACTCCTCTCTTTTGGTACCTACGACTCCGACTCCTCTCTTTTTGGTACCTACGACTCCGACTCCTCTCTTTTGGTACCCTACGACTCCGACTCCTCTCTTTTGGTACCTACGACTCCGACTCCTCTCTTTTTGGTACCTACGACTCCGACTCCTCTCTTTTTGGTACCTACGACTCCGACTCCTCTCTTTTTGGTACCTACGACTCTTACTCCTCTCTTTTTGGTACCTACGACTCCGACTCCTCTCTTTTTGGTACCTACGACTCCGACTCCTCTCTTTTTGGTACCTACGACTCCGACTCCTCTCTTTTTGGTACCTACGACTCCGACTCCTCTCTTTTTGGTACCTACGACTCCGACTCCTCTCTTTTTGGTGACTCCGATTCCTCTCTTTTAGGTACCTACGACTCCGACTCCCTCTCTTTTTGGTACCTACGACTCTTACTCCTCTCTTTTTGGTACCTAGGGACTCTTACTCCTCTCTTTTAGGTACCTACGACTCGACTCCCTCTCTTTTTGGTACCTACGACTCTTACTCCTCTCTTTTTGGTACCTACGACTCTTACTCCTCTCTTTTTGGTACCTAGGACTCTTACTCCTCTCTTTTAGGTACCTACGACTCCGACTCCTCTCTTTTTTGGTACCTACGACTCTTACTCCTCTCTTTTTGGTACCTAGGACTCTTACTCCTCTCTTTTAGGTACCTACGACTCCGACTCCTCTCTTTTTGGTACCTACGACTCCGACTCCTCTCTTTTTGGTACCTACGACTCTTACTCCTCTCTTTTTGGTACCTACGACTCCGACTCCTCTCTTTTTGGTGACTCGATTCCTCTCTTTTTGGTACCTACGACTCCGACTCCTCTCTTTTGGTACCTACCGACTCTTACTCCTCTCTTTTTGGTACCTACGACTCTTACTCCTCTCTTTTTGGTACCTACGAATCTGACTCCTCTCTTTTTGGTATCTACAACTCCGACTCGTTTCTTATTGGTACCTACGACTCTAACTCCTCTCTTTTTGGTACCTACGACTCTTACTCCTCTTGGTACCTACGACTCCGACTCCTCTCTTTTTGGTATCTACAACTATTACACTCTCTTTTAGGTCCCTACGACTCTTACTCCTCTCTTCTTGGTACCTACAATCTCTTACTCCTCTTTTTTTTGGTACCTACAACTCTTACTCCTCTCTTTTTGGTACCTACAACTCCGACTCCTCTCTTTTTGGTACCATACGACTCCGACTCCTCTCTTTTTGGTACCTACGACTCCGAATGCTCTCTTTTTGGTACCTACGACTCCGAATGCTCTCTTTTTGGTACCTACGGCAACGACTCATCTCTTTTTGGTACCTACGACTCCGAATGCTCTCTTTTTGGTACCTACGGCAACGACTCATCTCTTTTTGGTACATACACCTACGGCTATAAAAGGAATTTGACTTTTCCCATACTTTCCAGTGGGTGAAAAAATCCCACAAAATTAATGTATCAATTTATGCCCTGAATTGATTCAGGGGAGTAACTTTAGAGGTATTTAATGTGTCTGCCCATGTTTACAAAATCTCGTGTAATTATAAGGGCTATAGGAGGAATTTGACTTTCCCATATTTCTGCAGGTACGGCCCTGTGGGTAAAAAATCCCCCAAAATTTAAATAATCAATTATGCCTTTAATTGAATCAGGGTATTTAATGTGTTTGTGCATGTTTACAAAATTTTGGTGTAATTATAAGGGCTATAGGAGAAATTTGCCTTTTCCCTTATTTTCAGTGGAAAATCCGCAGGTCCCGTGGGTAAAAAACCCCAAAATTTTTATGTATCAATTTATGCCCTGAATTGATTCAGGGTGTCACTTTAGAGGTATTTAATGTGTCTGACCATGTTTACAAAATTTTGGTGTAATTATAAGGGCTATAGGAGGAATTTGACTTTTCCCATATTTACAGTGGCAAATCCGCAGGTCCGGCTCTGTGGGTAATACATCCCAAAATTTTTAAATGATCAATTTAAGCCCTGAATTAAATCAGGGAGTCGGGTTAGAGGTATTCAATGTGATTGCGCAAGTTTATAAAATTTAGTGTAATTATAGGGGCTATAGGAGGAATTTGACTTTTCCCATATTTTCAGTGGTAAATTTGCAGGTCCGGCCGTGTGGGTAAAAAATCCCCAAAAATTGGATGTATCAATTTATGCCCTGAATTGATTCAGGGAGTCACTTTAGAGATATTTAATGTGTTTGCCCATGTTTACAAAATTTGGTGTAATTATAAGGGCTATAGGAGGAATTTGACTTTTCCCATATTCTCAGTTACATCCACAGGTTCGGCCCTATGAGTAAAATATCCCAAAAATTTTAATGTATCAATTTATGACTTGGATTGATTCAGGGAGTCACTTTACAGGTATTTTATGTGTCTGCGCATGTTTTACAACATTTGGTATAATTATAAGGGCTATAAGAAGAATTTGATATTTCCCATATTTTCAGTGGAAAATCAGCAGGCCCAGTGGGTGAAAAATCCCAAAAATATCCATGTCTAAATTTGATCCTAAATTGTTTTCAGAGTCACTTTAGAAGTACTTAATGTGTCTGCCAATGTTTAAAAAATTTGGGACAATCATAAAGGCTATAAGAGGAATTTGACTCTTCCCCACCTTTTCAGTGAAATGTCCCAAAACTTTTAATATCTCCATTTTTGGCCCCTGAATTGTTTCAAGGAGTCACTTTGGAGATATTTAATGTGTATGCACATGTTTACAAATTTTGGTATATGAGGCTATATGAGGAATTTGACTTATATTTTAGTAGCCATTTCCTGGCCCTCCTTGCTTCTAGCTTGGGTGGAGAAGGGCTTGGCCCCTGCTCATATGTATATATGGTCAGTCTCTAGGGCATTGTCTTACTTACGAGGGCAATGGCACTGTCCATTACATCTTCCGTTCATTAAAGGCCGTTAAACCTTTAAATGACTGAATTTCAAATGAAATTTCTGTATGATGCACTACTTGCCATATGCCACACAGGGTTACAAGAATAGGTTTTTAATACTGAATAAACATAGCGTAATACTCGAAAATGTATATCTATGTATACAAAATGTAAGCCATCCAACGGGCAAAAATAATTTCCGTGCATGAGAAACTCTCCATCTAATGTCAAACAGGGACAATTTTACGAGCTTAAAAATAATTTTCCTGAAGGAAGCAAACCTATCCTTTATCTATGTCTGATTGGACATGAATTTCCACCCCTTATATTCCAAACCACCACAATTCTCCTCTCCTCTCCCATTCCCCCCACGAATTATACCCTCCCCCCCTCCCACATTCCTACCATTCCACAAACAAGGTCCTGGGAGGAGAAATCATTACTATATTTTGACCTGACACCTACCCTTCGCTCAATTCCTTCTGGAGGAGAGCCAAATCAAGCCTCTGTCTCACTCTTCATATATATATATATATATATATATATATATATATATATATATATATATATATATATATATATATATACATAAACACTCAATATCCTTCCTAAGTGGGGCTACCTTAACGTGGTGAAAGGATTTTGTGTACCGCCATGATCAGCAAAGATGTATCAGTCAGGGCCATCAATACTAATTTGGTTTGCTGAGAGCGATGTTAATAAAGTCTCCAACATCAACCATCATCAGTGGCCATCGTGGTGATGAAAACTGCACTGTGGACTAGAAATAACTGCATTAGTTGTTAAAATCTCTCTCTCTCTCTCTCTCTCCTCTCTCTCTCTCCTCTCTCTCTCTCTCTCTCTCTCTCTCTCTCTCTCTCTCTCTCATCATCTAAAGTCCCACTGATCATCCCCTGACATTCCTTACTATATCTGTCCTATTTTCCCACTCGTAACAGACACATCACTGAAACCCTTTGGAGACTTTAGGAAAAGAAAGCCATACTTCCACATTAAGTGAACCCCCATCCCCCTCTCCAAAAGACACAAACT
>NC_090762.1:27960315-27965315 GCF_036898095.1 Palaemon carinicauda
AGGTAAAGAATATTTCAGGTAAATCACAATTTGAATAACATTTTAATTTCATCTCCTTGGCAAATGATCAAGGAAATAAAGTTTTTAGCTACTTACACCATTATCCTATAGGTAATCACATGAAATTTAAGAGAATGAAGTTAAGTTCTGTTTAGGAATGTAAAAATCAACTGTTAAATTTCCATGTCAAATAAACACGATACAGAAACAAATAAAATATACAAGAAAATTCATAATTATAATCAGATATATAAACACGCAAAAAATACACCTCTGGCGCAACCTACTAAAATATTTCAAAAACAGGCATAGTAAAAAGAAGAAAAAAAATGCAAAATCAAACAAATGGTAAAATGAAAAATATGCATCCACGAAAGTATAAACGTTTAATTCGATGCATATAAGTGCACACACGCTTTAATTAACTCGAATTTTATTCAAGGGTGGTCAATTTATAAATGCAAAATATAAATAAACAGAATTGAAAAGTCTTGAAAGTTTAATCATAAAATTCATAATTAGTATATTGTCTCTCAAAAGAAAAAAACATCACCAATCAGCATTTTTTCCACATCTGAAATATTTTGCTTCCTTATTTCGGTACTGTAATGAATAACATCATTAGGCTCCCTTTTTCAAGCATGTATAATTAATTGCGAAAAAAATAATAAAAATACCACAAGAGAAAACATTTAAATCACCTAAATAAATTGAACCTGTATTACAAATTTATATAAAAAAAAATGTGAAAAATGAAGCAATTCTATATGAAAATTATACATATGGTATAGAATGGGACTATACATAAGGTTTCTCATACAAAGATAATACAGTGCATGAATATTCAAGTGTATATATGCATTATATATACATACATGCATATGTACAAACAAATCTATCTATCTATCTATGTATCTCTATAGTGCGTGTGTGTGCACGCACGCAAGCGTACGTGTTGAAATCACGAAAGCTGACACGTGATGACCACATAAATGTTGTGTGTGTGTGTATATATATATATATATATATATATATATATATATATATATATATATATATATATATATATATATATATATATATATATATATATATATATATATATATATATATATATATATATATATATATATATATATATATATATATATATATATATATATATATATATATATATATATATATATATATATATATTCCTAACAAAACACTATCCTCATAACATTTAATTTCCTTATTAAAATCATCATCACTATAAAAATCTTTAACATATGCTATAAAACAAAATAAAAACTAACTAACATCTATCTCGTTTAAATTCTTTAGTCAAACCATAAGAAAACCCATTCTCATTAAATATATCTATGAAACTCCTATCCAATCGGTCCTGACATTTCAATTAGCAATATATTATTAGAATTCCAGTCTCTCCCTTTCGTATAGTAAGCGAATTTGCCGATTTTGAATTACTACAAAAGAATATAAGAAATGATTCACTTACTATCGAATATGTCATGGCTTCCGAGTAACTGAAATGTGAATATATAATTCCGTAGAGTTATGGACATTTGTTTATATTGAATATAAGCAATGATTCACTTACTATCGAACATGCCATGCCTGCCGAGTAACTCAAATATGGGTATATATTTCCGTAGAGTTATGCACATGATTTTATATTGAATATAAGTAAGGATTCACTTACTATCGAACATGTCATGACTTCCAAGTAACTGAAATGTGGATATATATTTCCGTAGAGTTATGGACATCTGTTTATAGTGAATATAAGCAATGATTCACTTACTATCGCGCATGCCATGGCTTCCAAGTAACTCAAATGTGGGATATCTATTTCCGTAGAGTTATGCACATTATTTTATATTGAATATAAGCAATGATTCACTTGCTATCAATAATCAAACACACCATAGCTTCTGAGTAACTGAAATGTGGGCATATATTTCCGGAGAGAGAGAGAGAGAGAGAGAGAGAGAGAGAGAGAGAGAGAGAGAGAGAGAGAGAGGAGAGAGAGAGAGAGAGAGAGAGAGAGTGTCCTTTAAGCAAATTCGCAATTTCTAAGACCTCATATTACATTGTTGCTTTTAACCTGATGATAGCTTCCAACTTACGATACACAGATTTGAAAATTAAAGAAATCTCAGAATTCAACTATATAACTGTTCTTCTGAATCTTACGTTCATAAGTTCCTCCCATACACATTTGGCCTTTGAAACTAAATCAATTTTTATTTCATACAGAGTAATTACTTGTTCATATGACTAACGACGTAGGTTTCAAGCCCCGCCTAATAATTGTGCCTGATATTAACCTCCTTATAGTAACCAAGGGTTGTTGAGGCCTGATTGGTAACGTCTCTGCCTGGTGATCGCCACACGGGGGGGGGGGGGTGTCTTGTCCCGCTCAGACTCGTTAGTTCCTTTAGTTTCTGCAACCTTACTATCCTTGTGAGCTACGGAGATTTGGGGGATCCTATATGTCTATCTGCTGAGTCATCAGCAGCCATTGCCTGAAACTCCCTCGTCCAAGCTTGGGTGGAGATGGGGCTTGGGCGCTGATCATATATGATCAGTCTCTAGAGGATTGTCCTACTTGCTAGGGCAATATCACAGTCCCTTGCCTTCGCCATTCTTGAGCAGCCTTTAAACAAGTCCAAAATTAAACAATACCTTTCTTTCTCTTAGGTGACCTTTCCATAATCTCTTTTATAACCTGTTGACGTCTGCTCAACGTTTAGCTCACTTCCTTTATCCTTATAAGTTTCAACAACGTTAAACTTTTCATTCGCAAACTAATCTTAAGTTGTAATAAAATGTGGGTGTAGGAGAGCATGCGTATATGTAACTAGATATGAGACAAATATTAGGTAGGTTAGCAGAGGAAGTGTGCCAGCATAAAAACATTCACCATATGCAAATATATAATCTAATGGAAGATGCCGTTTGCTCTGTGTTCACATGCGTGTATATGGAATAGGAAACGGGACAACAGAACAAAGGAAATACAACTGCTAATTTACTACTACTTACAATTTACCTACGGGACGAGCACTTCTCTACGAACAGCAACACTTACCTGAAAGGTAGGAAAAATAAGAAACATTAATGAATTGATATTTCAAAAGTGTGATAAATAATTAAAACATTAAAGAGTTATGCTACTACTACAATTCTAAATACTATTACTAGAGAGCATACTAATAATAATGATACTGATAACTTTAAAAGGAATCATAATAACTAGAGGGGTACTCAGACAATCTTATTTTGCTATCAACTCCAATGCGTACCAGTACTTGGATGTATTTTCTCTTCAAAATCTAATGGACTTGTCCTTGGGTCCAGCAAGTATTGTTGAAATTGGTTCAATAATTTTTGTGCAAGTAATGTTGTTCACAAACATAAGATAAACTAACAAAATATTTCCCATTTACTTAACATTGAGATTATTTTCAAAATACTGCTACGTACTTGTACTTAGATGTACATTATCCAAAATGTTACAGATTTATCCTTGGGTCATACCCAATATGCCTACCAAGGTTGCTCAAAATTGGTACAGTAGTTTTTGTGTAAAGTTGGTCACAAACGAAACAAATAAATAAACTAACAGACACACCCTTCACCAACAACGAAAAAACAAACAGAATAAATGAGCAAGTCCCCATTATTGCAACAATAAAACCCTCTATTGGTATAATCAACAAAAGTTAATTCCTTACATCCCCATGTCCTGCTCAAGACACCACCCTTCGCACTCTTCGTAAAAGGAAAAGTTACCTTTTCCCCTTCTTCTTTTCTCCCTTCGTCCGATTACCCCTCGTTAAAGTAATTGCTTAGGATAATGACTCAAATTTTCTTTTAACTACCTCTGAATTCATCCCCGAATTCAGAACTGCGTTCCTTGCTGTTAATACGTAGATGTGTACGGAATAAGAAATGGTTCCATTTATAATGTAATTAAAGACAAATAATAAATGCACAAAAAAATCAGCTTTACAATAGGCGATTGTTTACAATGTGGGCTAAAGAGACTGAACTGCGTACGTGTGTGAACAATAAACATTTACTTTTGAAATAGAATGATACTCGGTCTTAATATTTTTTTTTCAAGAACATTATATCCGTTTTAATACAGCTTTTTGGCAAGAACTTTAGTCGTTCAAGTAATCATCGAATAATAATTTAAATAATAATTTTAATAATCTTAATAATAATAATTTCATACATTTTAATATTAATAATTCTAATGAGACCAATTTTAAGGAATACCTAGAACTTATTCTTCGGGTCGACTTTGATTCAGGGAATTTCACACACATTAAAAAGAGGTTGCTCATCATGATGGGAGAAAGAAAAAGAAAAGGAAGTAAAGTGTTCAGCTGCAAAGACCCTGAAGTAATGCTTACATTCCAAATCACATAGTTTAGGCCTCTTTGGGGATTCTTTAGGGTTGAACCTTACTCGGAGAGATTTCACAGACTCAAATACTTCAATGGCCTATTTTTTCCATATTCTCCTTGTCCTCATACACCTGACAGCATAAATTACCAAACATTTCTCCTCCACTCAAGGGGTTACTCCACTGTAATTGTTCAATGGTCACTTTTCTCTTGGTAAGGGTAGAAAAGACTTTAGCAACGGTATGCAGCTATTCTAAGAGAAAGTCACTCCTAAATCAAACCATTGTTCTCTAGTCTTGGGTAGTGCCAGAGCTTCTGGACCATGGTCTTCCACTGTCTTAGGTTACAGTTCTCTTGCTTGAGGGTACACACTCGAGCTCAATATTCTATCTTATTTCTTTTCCTCTTGTTTTGTTAAAGTTTTTATAGTTTATATAGGATAATTAATTTGATGTAACTCTTCTTAAAATATTCCATTTTACTTGTAGCATCCAGCATTTCCAACTAGGGCTGTAGCTTAATAATAATAATAATAATAATAATAATAATAATAATAATAATAATAATAATAATAAT
>NC_090762.1:27970315-27977815 GCF_036898095.1 Palaemon carinicauda
AACACAGAATACTTACCTCAAACTACTTTCTTAGGAGACTTATACTTTAGGAGGAGGGAGTAGCTTACAAATTGAAATCTTCGAGACTCGCTGGGGACCTTGAACTACAGTAGATAGGGGGCTAGTTCTGGGACTCCCAGGGAGAGGCAGGAGAGTAGGGGAAAGCACGCAAAAGTCTACCTTATGTACAACTCACCTTTTATTTGAAATCCATATTTGATGTGTTCTAACGTCCCATCTCTCATGTAGGGATGGGGAAAAAAGGGGGGGGGGGTGTCTCGGGAAAAGGATAGAGGTTAGCAAGGAAGTAAGGAGGAACTTGTGTCGCTTACGATTACTTCCCACGGCTAACTTGGGGCCCAAACTACTAAACTTGTTGCATGGCTGCAATAATTGGCCCGATGGAGAAGGTATCCAAGGACTTCCTTGTATAGTCCTTGAGGTAGTGGGCTGTAAAGGTGGACTGCCTAGCCCAAGTGCCCGCCCGTAAGATTTGGTTTACCGCCATGTTGGTGCCAAACGCTAAAGACGTGCTAAGACCTCTAAAATCATGAGGTCTTGGGGTACCAGGCACCGTGGAGCCCTCATTCTCATAGGTCCTCCTTATGACCTGTCTCAGCCAGAAGGATATGGTGTTTTTGGAAACTGCCTTCTTGACCAATCCTGTGGACACAAACAAACTTTTCACCACCGGTCTGAGTTTGGCCGTTCTACTAAGGTACTTCCTTATGGTCCTTACGGGGGCACAAGAGGAGGTTACTAGGGTTGCCTGAGCGCGGAATAGCTGGAATAGAGAACTCTTCGAACCTCGGGTCCGCAATTGCAGGGTTCTGGGTCTTTGTTACGAACTCTGACATGAACTTAAAAGTCATGTCCTTCCACCCTTTCGAGTGGGATACCTCGAAAGACAGGCCGTGGAGCTCGCTCACTCGTTTCGCTGAGGCCAGGGCTAGTAGAAAGATGGCTTTGAGGGTGCGATCTTTGTCTAAAACATCCTTCAGAGGTTCGTAGGGAGGACGCGAAAGGACCTTGAGGACTTTGGCTACATCCCACTGGGGAACCCTTGAGGTGCGGGGATCACAAGTTTGCTCAATACTCCTGATGAGCATCGAGATGTGACGCGAGGTCCCTAGATTGATGCCCTTAAGTTGGAACACCTGTCCTAACGCTGCTCGAACCCCTTTGATAGCTGGGATGGAGACCCCTAGATCATCCCCCAAGTGTACCAGGAAGTCTGCGATGTTGTGGACCGCAACATCCAAGGGCTGAAGGTTCTGAGTGACACACCATTTGACAAAGGTTGTCCATTTAGCTTGGTATACAACACAAGAGGACCTCCGCAGGTACCCCGACATCCTATCCGCTGTTTTGTCCGAGAACCCTTCCTTCCTTAGCAACCGCTTGATAACCTCCTCGCGTGAAGCCTCAGCACCTGAGGGTTTTCGCACACCTTTGGAAGTGTGGTTGACTTAGCAGGTCTCCTCTTACTGGTAAGGCCCACAGCGGGAGAATGGCTAGGTCTTGCAGATCCACAAACCACTCCCTCTCCGGCCACCAGGGCGCTACCAAAGTCATCTCTGTGGACTTTGACTGCCTTAACCTGTTGAGCACCTGTCTGATCATCCCGAAGGGGGGAAAGGCGTATATGTCGAGGTTGTCCCAAGGGTGCTGGAAGGCGTCTTCGATGGCTGCTCTCGGATCCGGTATCGGGGAGCAGAACACGGGGAGCTTCGCGTTTAGTCTTATGGTGAATAAGTCTATCACTGGGGAGCCCCAATGACGGAGGACTTTCTGTGCCACTTGGGGGTGAAGGGACCACTCTGATCGCATTATTTTGCCTTTCCTGCTTAGCCCGTCCGCCAAGACGTTCCTCTTTCCGGGAATGAATCTGGCCGATAGGAGAATGTCGTTCCTTTCGGCCCACTCTAGGATCTGAGCTGTGAGATCGCACAAATCTCTTGATCTTAACCCTCCTTGTTTCTTGATGTACACTACTACCGTGGCGTTGTCGCACATGAGGGCTACCGAGTTCCCCTGAACGAGACAGACGAAGGTTATCAATGTCCTCTGCACTGCAATGAGCTCCAGAAGATTGATGTGCTGGACCTTTTCCTCCACTGACCATTTCCCCTCTGCTGTTACCTCGAGGAGATGTGCTCCCCACCCTTCCTTCGATGCGTCTGTGAAGAGCAGTATCTCCGAGGGAGGGGAGCCGAACGGAATCCCTTTCAACGTATTCCACCTGTCGGACCACCAGAGGAGAGCTTCTTTGGAGGGAAAGGACACCGGGATTATCTTCTGTGGGGAGCTTCCCTTTGACCAGAGGTCCTTCAGGTTCCACTGAACTGGTCTGAGTTTGAGCCTGCCCTGCAGAACCAACTTCTCAAAGGAGACCAGGTGACCTACTAATCTCTGCCAATCCTTGGCCTTCCTTGGGGCACCGGGTAGGAACGGGCGCATCAACTGGTCCAGGTTGTCCAGTCTCTCCTGGGACGGGAAGGCTCTCACCAGCTGGGAATCTAACACCATTCCCAGGTAAGTCATCCTGGTGGTGGGAACCAGATGGGATTTTCCGAAATTGATGGTTATCCCAAGTTCTTTGCAGAAATTGATCAGTTGACTCCCTTGTTCTTTCAAGATTACCTCTGAGGCTGAAAGCAACAACCAGTCGTCGAGGTACCTTATCAGTCTGATGCCTTGCTTGTGTGCCCAGGTCAAGACCAGGGCGAAGACTCTCGTGAAGACTTGAGGAGCTGTCGACAGACCGAAGCAGAGGGTCCTGAATTGAAGAGTCTGGGAACCCCACTTTACCCTGAGAAACTTCCTGCTGGAGGGGTGAACGGGAACCTGGAAGTAAGCATCCTTCAGATCCAGGGACATCATGAAGTCCTCTTCTCTCACAGATGCCAGAACCGACTTCGGTGTGTCCATCTTAAAGGGCGTCTTCTTGATGAATTTGTCCAAAGCCAAGAGGTCGATTACTGGTCTCCAACCCCCTGTCGCTATCTCCACCAGGAAGAGTCTGCTGTAGAATCCTGGCGGCGGCTCGTGCACGGGTTGCAGGGCTCTTTTCTCCAACATAACTTCCACCTCTGCCTGTAAAGCTGCCTTCTTCTCTGAGTCGTTGGGAGCTAACCATACCCCTCGGTGATCGGGGATCAATGAGGGCGGCTCTGACAAGAAGGGAATCCTGTATCCCTCCCTGAGAACAGTAACAGTCCACGGGTCCGCCCAATTGTCCAGCCATGCTTGCCAAAATTGTTTGAGGTATCCCCCCACCAAGAGTATGGGAAGGTGTAGGGGGCCTCTCTCCCTATCTCCTTCTATGAAGGCGGTTTGACCGGCTTCTCCTTGACCCGGAGAAGTTAGGTCTATAGGAGGTTTGGGGTTGAGCACCATTCCCCCTGGAGGGCCGCGGAGGCTGGTGCCATGGAGAGGAAGATGCTCCTTGCCTATCTGGGGGCGGATGCGGGTAGGCACCGTCCGCCGGAGGTCTCCTCGCAAAGGCCCGCCTTGGCAACTGGTGCCTAGGCTCAGCTGGCACCTTCAACCTGCTGACTCTCTCCATCGTCTCTGCTACAGTCCGGAGAGGGAACATCGTCTTGGCCCAGATGGGAGAGTTTCTAAGGAACTTTGCCTCTCGCTTGGAGAGCTTGCGGGAAAGTCTGCTTAGGATAGTGTCCCTTCTCCTCAGAACCCAGTTGGCAGTCTGGGTAAGGGACTGGTGTGTCAAAAATTTCATGGCTTTACCCCCCGAACGGATCAATTCTTTCAGAAGAGCCTGATTGTCTGCCACTGCGAGGTCGTATGAGATCTGAAAGTCTGCCAACGTACAGGCCCACCAATCCAGCCAAGAGGTGACGTTCACGACGTCCTGTGCGATGACCTCCATCATGGAGGCCTCTGCTGGAGAGAAGACCACCGGCGCGCTAAGGCTACGTTCGTCCGAGTTGCCTTGACTTAGTGTAACGACCACGTCTTCTACTGTGCGGGGCCCTGAATGGTGACCGTCCGGCACGTAAAACTTTCTCTGGGTCTTGAGACCTGGTAGGAGTTTGCCTGAGCCCTGTGATCTCAGGGAATTATCCAGGGCTGAGACGTACAGGTCCACGTGTTCCATTCCCATGGCAACATCGGGGGCTAAAGGTAGGGTCAAGGAAGGCTTCTTCTGCACAGGATCCTCCACCATCCTGCCCAGACCGGAGAGCCAAGATCGCACAACCGTTGGTTGAGGTTTGTCCAACTTATGGTGCCGTCGGATGAGAGCAAGCACCTTACGGTAGGACGAGACCTCCTCCACCGAACACTCGCCCGAGTCAATTAAACCGTCCACTACTCGTACTCCCGCGTCGGCAGGTTCATCGAATGCGGAGGGATCCGTGGGCGTGGAGGCATCCCGTTCCTCCTGGTAGGATGATGGAGTGGGCGCCTCCGTCATGGGTAGAGCCGTCGGGACGGAGGTAGCCGTTATGGGTCTACCCCCTCCCGGGCTGACCCGGATGGTACTGCATGATGGTCGTGGCAGCGGCGAAACCCGAAACTTGGCCGGGACCACTGTGACCAAAGACTCTTGAGTCACGTTACTGTGCCTAGCCCGCGGGATTTCTCCGCACACGGGTGGCTCCGCCAACATACTAGGCCGGGGCAGTAACGAGTTACTGTGCCGATCCCGCGGGATTTCTCCGCATATGGGTGGCTCCGCCGACTTACTAGGCCGGGGCAGTAACGAGTTACTGTGCCGATCCCGCGGGATTTCTCCGCACACGGGTGGCTCCGCCGACTTACTAGGCCGGGGCAGTAACGAGTTACTGTGCCGATCCCGCGGGATTCTCCGCATACGGGTGGCTCCGCCACTTACTAGGCCAGGGCAGTAACCAGTGTGCCAACGGCTGCCCCCGACGAACGGGTGGAGCCGAAGCGACACTGTACAGGGCAACGGAAGCGGCTCCAGTAGCCTTAGCGGCTCCATGAAGTCCGGCGGAAGCGTGACCGATGGTGCCGGGGGTGGATGGGTTATGGGACGACCGTCAAACCATCCTTCACTGTCCTCCTTCACTCTCAAGGGGTACCTGAAGGTCGTCCTTGGGGCCCTCCAAACGATGGAGTCGGGGTCCGAAACACCCGTGGGCTGCTTACCAATGTCCTGGCCACCCCCAGAAGATGTTGCCCCTGAAAAACACGTTACAGGCGTGGGGATGGGCGCTGAATTGGGCCACCCCCCCACCCCGGATCCACACTTATGACGGGTCCTGCAGGCACCAGGCCTTCGTCTATAGCACACACTCCATCCACTTTAGCAGACCCCTCACTTGTCTGCACAGACCCTTTCAACACAGAATCCCCCACATTAGACTCATGGGGAGCGGCAATGGGCCGCTTCCCCGAAATGGACTTACCTAGTCCCCTACCCAGGGAAGGGGAAGGGGCAGGAGAACCGCTCTGCGACAGGACCGAGGGCGAAGTCACCGGCAAAGAAAGGCTTGACTTCTTAGGAGAGTTCTTAGAAGCCTTCTTCTTTTTCTTGGCGAAAAGAGCCCATTGGATCTCCAGCCAAGACTCACACTCCGGGCACTTAGACTCTGGGAAACACCTTTTCCCCCGACACGAGGAGCACATGGAATGCGGGTCGACCCCGGTCACCGAGAGCTATGCTCCGCAAGACTTACCCGCTTGAGCCTCGGGACAGCGACGCTGAGGTTCCATGGCAAAAGCGAACACAAACGACACACGGACACAAGGGAAAGGTGAGGAACACAGTGGGAATACGTGAGACACAACGTAAATAAACACACGGGCACATGTGGGACAAGGTTTGAGAACACAGAGTAATCACGTGGGAACACAAGGTTAACGGTCGGGAAAAGCGAGAGAGAGCGGTGAGATGTTAACTACGTCGCGACCAGAAGCTTAATGGTTGGAAAGCGTGGTCACCCACATGACCTGGGTCGCTCCTGGGCGTGTATCCCTTCGCCCTAGAACGCCCTTGAGAGGCAGCGGAGAGGGGGGCAACTACGCAAAATTCTTGGTCGGTGATTAAGAGATCCCCAGGCTCTCCTAAGAAAGTAGTTCGAGGTAAGTATTCTGTGTTGGAACATATATATATATATATATATATATATATATATATATATATATATATATATATATATATATATATATATATCGGGTAGCTTAAACTAGTTATATAGAATAAATCTTAGAACATTGTGGAAATCCCAACGAGGATAAACTGAAATTTCCGAATCTTCATTTCCACGAAACGTATGTGATACAAAAGTGGTATTAACCTTTACTCCGGCGTAAAGGAACTCTAAAACTTGAGCTAAAGAGGGAAAGATCATTTCAAGAAGAGGTAAAAAAAATACTTGTAAATGTTAGAGAGACTAGCATCCTTTAATGTCAAGTTAAGTTTTTTTACTTTAGTATTATTAAAACTAATTTATATGTAATCTATCGTTAAAAATATTATTCAATATTATACGATTACCCAATGTACTTTTCTGAACAATATAACGCACTCATAGGAAAAAAAATTGTATTAAACATTGGTATGACAACAACCAATGCATACTTATATAATTTCTATTACTTTTACGGACGTATTAAATAGATTTCCTTCACATATAAATTAATTATGAACAACAACATGCCACATTCACATTCACATCATCATCATTATCATCATCATCATCATCATCTCCTACGCCTATTGACGCAAAGGGCCTCGGTTATATTTCGCCAGTCGTCTCTATCTTAAGATTTTAATTCAATACGTCTCCATACATCATCATCTACTTCACGCTTCATAGTTCTCAGCCATGTAGGCCTGGGCCTTCCAACTCTTTTAGTGCCTTGTGGAGCCCAGTTAAAGGTTTGATGGCCTAATCTCTCTTGGGGAGTGCGAAGAGCATGCTCAAACCATCTCCATCTACCTTTCATCGTGATCTCATCCACATATCATTATTACTAGCCAAGCTACAACCCCAGTTGGAAAAGCAAGATGATATAAGCCCAAGGGCTCCAACAAGGAAAAAAAATCGCCCGATGAGGAAAGGAAACAAGGAAATAAATAAACGATAAAAGTAATGAAGAAGTAATGTAAAATATTTTTTTTTTTTTTAAAAAGGGGACCCGACTAATATCTCTTTTAGTTTCATTTCTAATCCTATCCTGCCACATTACTATACCATACCGAATTCAAAATTCTTCCTTGCAATAAACTATGTGAAATCATAACACGTCAAATTAACCATTTAAGAACCCATGCAAACAGAGTACTTATTATATCAACCGAAAAAATAATATATATGTTATAAAAATGAAACCTACATAGGCACCATTTCATGAATCAAGAACAAAATTATGAAAATAAATTTGAGAAAATACATGAAAATTCATTCTTCAATAAACCATCATTAGCAATTAGGGGTGGGTGCATAGTATAAACAATTAAGCAGTCACTGCCATTTCAATCCTGTAATGGCTCAATCATCTATGAAG
>NC_090762.1:27993033-27995533 GCF_036898095.1 Palaemon carinicauda
TTTCATGAATCGTCATAGGTAACAATAACAATATATCCACGATAAAATTCGTTTCCACGCAATGCTTTTATATAGTGGAAACATGACTAGAAATGTTCATTATGATTATGATTATTATTACATTATTATTAATGAATTTAAAATATATTCATGGTGAATCACTTCAACATTTATCATGTCGACATTCTTAAGAATACTATACTACTCCTCCAATACTAAAATCGACGGAATTCTACAAAGCAATGCATTGGCCCATTCAAATTCCAGAATTCCTCCAGAATTCCACATCACAATGGCATGACCCTTGTGGCATTACCATAAAAATGGCCCCGGCCACAACATTCCACATGACTAGTAGTGCTTAAAATCGCTTAAAGGCAAATATTCTTTTTTTAAAGTTACAAATAAATTCACAAAAATGCAATTTCTTTTCAGAACGGTTGCTGGAATAACTTCAAAAAATCAAATAATACCTCTCTAACTAGAGGGACACTCGGTAGAGCGCAGACCTCCACCTCAGCAATTTATTTCTCTATCTTTTTCCGACCTTCACCTTGACCTTTGACCTTAACATGTATCAACTGTCGTGGAGTTTCATACACTTAGATATGAAGCAAGTTTGAAGTCTGCGACAGCGATGTCCAAACTTATGGCTGATTACGTGAATTGGACATTTTGCTTGATCTCTGACCTTGACCTTCCAAAATTTGATCCTTTCCAGATTTTTACATAACAGTTCTTGACCTCCCAAAACTTTATCATTTCCAGATTTTTACACATCATTTAATCCCTGCACATTTCATTACTCTAAGATTAAAATTGAGGCCAGGAAGCTGTTCAAAAACACACACACAAACTGGGACGAAAACATAATCTCATTTCAACTTCGTTGGCGGAGGTGATAAAGTCTCTCAAATCAGTGAAGGGTCCTAAAACATATAAACAATCGTTTCTTATAAATCCTGGCCATTTCTCTAAGTATACAGTATACTCAACTCCCAATGAATTATGAAATCCAATCTCGCAATATGAAAATGATTGCAAATGTAAATATGTTTGCATGCACATGTGAGCGCGTGTTTTGCATCATTTTATCATATTGTTATTGATATAATTAAGAATGAAAAACGGTTTTAGTATAGCCAAGGAAACTCTCTCTCTCTCTCTCTCTCTCTCTCTCTCTCTCCATCAAATTGTTATCGATATTGTCAAGAATGTAAGACTGTTTAGTATTGCCTCTCTCTCTCTCTCTCTCTCTCTCTCTCTCTCTCTCTCTCTTCTCCCAAGACAATACATCCAAGACAACACTGTTGCATTCTCGATCCCATTTCAATATGTCAAAAACCATTCCAATCATCAACAAGTTGTTGGAGATACGAGGTTGCCATTTCCTTGATTAATATCTCCCTTTTCACAAAGCAAATCTATGAGGCTATGAAAGACATCTAAAACGTGAGGTTATCACTCACAAGTAGAGAACAAAGCGTCGTATTTGTTTATTTAACACATGTGAAATGTATAATCAAACACACAGTTCTTTCCCCTTTCATTTAACACGAGAAAAATACAATGTAAATACATTTTTCTTGATTATCACCATCTTTGTTGTTCATATAACACACGTGAAATGTCTAATCAAACACACAGTTATTTTCCCTTTCATTTCACACGCGAAAATTACAATATAAACATATTTTTCTTGATTATCATCATCTTTGTTGTTTATATAACACAAGTGAAATGTATAATCAAACACAGTCTTTTCCCTTTCATTCTATAAGCGAAAAATACAATATAAACACATTATTCTTGAAAATCATCATCTTTATTGTTTATGTAACATGTGAAATGTATAATTAAACACATTTTTTTTCTTTTTCGTTCATCACGCGGAAAATACAAAATAAACACATTATTCTTGATTATCATAATCTTTGATCTATAAATAACACAATATAAATGTATAAAAAAAAACATCATTCTTGATTATCATCATCTTCGTTGTTTATATAACACAAGTTACAGTATAGAACACACAAACAGTTATTTTCCCTTTCATTCTACAAGAGCAACACCAAATAAAAAAATTCTTTCTCCATTTTCGAAGTATTTTTTCTCTCAGTCCCTCATTCATTGAAGCGGAAATCTTTCTTAACGCCCAGGTGCATCCCACGAACTCGGGAACAAATGTCTGCCTATTAAACACCGACATCCAAGAATGGCAAAGCCACACCTTATGTAGATATGTCCATTCCCTAATGCGTTCCATCGCGAGCTCCGTCAATCTTTGCACCGACCCAACAAAAGGTTACTGATAACACCCAGTCTTGTTTTACCTTTCTAAAATTACAACATAAGAAACAATAATAAAAATAAGTATTATAAATATTCTAGTTGATAAAAATTATATCTTAATTACAGCATCAAAAACAATAATAAAAATAATTCCAAATATCCTAGTTGATAAAAATTATATCTTAAATACACCAAAAACAATAAT
>NC_090762.1:27998033-28020533 GCF_036898095.1 Palaemon carinicauda
AATGAAATGAATATCTTGAATGGTGCGGCAAACAAAAATAATGTTCGATAACGACCACTCCAAAAGACATGACAGCCCAGTCTAGTGTAAGTAATAAAAAAAAGGGGAAAAGAGAAAAATCCAAGAGCAGTTACCAAATATAGATTTCCTATACCAGTCGGAGAGTCACGAAGCCAATATAACTCGATAATTGATGGATATCTATACTGTAAGGTCTTTTACCACTGAGAGAGAGTTAGAGAGAGACGTATAATTTTACCTCAATTATGATTTTAAATACGAATAGAAAAAAAATAATACACTTAACAAGGGTAAAATACACACGATCTATATTCTAATAACTAAATCAAAAGCTTACTTGCCAAATGAAAAAATGCAGGTGTTTTCCCCCCAATTCTTCTTCAATTCCTACTTATATCTATTTTCCCTATTAAACTAAATTGCCTCTATAAACACAGGCACGATATAGTGAAATGTGGATGGAGATCACCGTAGACTTTTTCCCATGTCGCTTGTTCGTTACATGTTTATCTCTGAAGCAGCAGATGTCGTGGTGCTGTGCGTACGCGCTCGCGTGTGCGCACGGGTAAGGGAAGCGGTAGGGTGTAGGCCACCTCTAAGGATAACCTCCTAGGAAGCCCTTTACGACCCAAAGTCGATATCAACACAGATTTAGGCACCTACTGGGAAGAAAAAAAAACTGCCTCCCCGCCCCTTGCAAACACCTTCGCTCTCGCCTTAAATATACAATGTTTCATGCATCGGATCATGTTACAGAAATGAAAATTATAAATTATATTCCTTTCCCAAAACCTTTTTTCCCATAGCCAAGAGAAATTGATCCTCCAAATTTTCCATGGAGGTGTCACAATATCGAATTCAGTAGACAATTTTTTTTTATCAATATTTGCATTTTACCATGACCTCCCTATAGTATTCTGCACGAAAATTTGGAAGTCTGTTTAAAACCATATTTATTTTTAGTCTTCAAATGTGTCACCAGAACTTCGTTAAAAGGTAAACTACACATTGTTACGAACAAGACGCAAATAGCAAAGTGAAAGTACGAACATTTCAGATAGTGTCAATTAATAAAAATCATATAGAAACATTCAGGAGAAGAATAACATTTTCCTGGATCAATAGAAATAAGACGTGGATTGTAAAATCAACCAGCGATAAAGAGGAATTATATATCAACAAAAATAATATGCACATTTATGTGAAAACACTACACATTTACAGAATTTCCTCTGCATGAACCCGGCCGGGCATTCAGCACTGTCATTCAACCGGGAAAACCTCAGAGTTCTTATAAGTAGAGGTTAAAATAGATTGGGCAGGGAGACAAGAAAGAACGGAGCTTTAGCAGGAAGCTAATTGTTAGGAGTAACTGCTTAGAGGGAAGCTTGTATGTATGTGTTACTGGCTTGGTGGGAAGCTAATAAGTAGGTGTAACTGGCTTAGTAAGAAGCTAGTAAGTAGGTGTAACTGGCTTAGTAAGAAGCTGATATGTAGGTGTAGCTGGCTTGGTGGGAAGCTAATAAGTAGGTGTAACTGGCTTAGTAAGAAGCTGATAACTAGGTGTAGCTGGCATGGTGGGAAGCTAGTAAGTAGGTGTAGCTGGCTTGGGTGGGAAGCTGATAAGTAGGTGTGGCTGGTTTGGTGGGAAGCTAATAAGTAGGTGTTGCTGGCTTAGTGGGAGGCTAATAAGTGTTGCTGGCTTAGTGGGAGGCTAATAAGTAAGTGTTGCTGGCTTAGTAAGAGGCTAATAAGTAAGTGTTGCTGGATTAGTAAGAAGCTAATAAGTAGGTGTTGCTGGCTTAGTAAGAAGCTGATAAGTAGGTGTGGCTGGTTTGGTGGGAAGCCAATAAGTAGGTGTTGCTGGCTTAGTAGGAAGCTAATAAGTAGGTGTAACTGGCTTAGTAAGAAGCTAGTAAGTAGGTGTAACTGGCTTAGTAAGATGCTAGTAATTAGGTGTAACTGGTTAGTGGGAAGCTAATAAATAGGTGTAGCTGGCTTAGCAGGAAGCTAATAAGTAGGTGTAACTGGCTTAGTAGGAAGCTAGTAAGTATGTGTAACTGGCTTAGTAAGATGTTAGTAATTAGGTGTAACTGGTTAGTGGGAAGCTAATAAATAGGTGTAGCTATCTTAGCAGGCAGCTAATAAGTAGGTGTAACTGGCTTAGTAGGAAGCTAGTAAGCATGCGTAACTGGCTTAGTAGGAAGCTAGTAAGCATGTGTAACTGGCTTAGTAGGAAGCTAGTAAGTATGTGTAACTGGCTTAGTAGAAAGCTAGTAAGCATGTGTAACTGGCTTAGTAGGAAGCTAGTAAGTAGGTGTAACTGGCTTGGTAGGAAGCTAATAAGTAGGTGTAACTGGCTTGGTAGGGAGCTAATAAGTAGAGGTAGCTGGCTTAGTAGGAAGCTAATAAGTAGGTGTAGCTGGCTTTGTAGAAAGCTAGTAAGGTGGAAATGGCTTATAAAAAGGTCATAAGTAGGTGTAACTGGATTATTAGAAACTAATAAGTAGGTGTAACTGGCTTATAGGATGTTGGTGTGTAACTGGATTAGTAGGAAGCTATCAAGTAAGTAGGAAGCTAATGCTTTGGTATCATTTGATTTTACTGGATTGAAAATTCACGCAAAACGTCGAAAATTCTAAGTTCGCGTGGGTCTTCCATTCGCGTATTTCAGCCACAATACCTTCCAGCCAACCAAAACTATAAAACAGAACGTGTGTATAATCATTCGCTGTTACCTAATACATGTCAATTAGAGCGGTCAGTTTGGTAATAACAAACTGACATGTCCACTATTATAGTAAAGTGGTTGAGCACACGCGGAAATGCAACTAAAAAAAAAGAAAAAACAAATTGTCAAAGGTATTTCAAAAGCGGGGCTGTAATAATAATGCTGAAAGGATTTGCCACAAAACTGCTTATTAGTAGTTTTTTAGTACATGTAAATATATTAATCTTTGGCTTGCATATTGTTCTCTTTTATCGATTGCCAATAAAACGAAAAAGGGATGTTTTAAATTAATTAGTGGTGTATGTACTACGTTAAATTATCATTAGTCCTGCACTGTTTCTATACACGGAAGACACCGTAAATTATTACATAATAAACTTTGGAAAGAGCAAATATATAAAATAAATAATACTAAATAACTATATAAAAGCGTTATAATCAGGAAGGGCCAATGAAGTTGATTATTTCATTTAAAGCATATGAAGCTAGAGACAAAATAATATGCCCATTTTTCGGATATTATTTTTATAATAGCTTGGACTTGAATTCGCGCAAAATATCTTGCGCGAAATAAATGAACACTCGTCCTACGTGAACAAAATTGATTTCACAGTACGGAAGTGAAGCTGGCTTAGTAGGAAGCTAATAAAAAGGTGTAATTGGCTAAGTGGGAAGCTAATAAGTAGGTGTAACTGGCTTATAGACAGGAAATGAGTAGGTATAACTAGATTAGTAGAAGCTAACAAGTAGGTTATAACTAGCTTTTAAGTAGTAAATATGTGTAAATGGGTTAGTAGAAAGCTATTAAGTAGGTGTAGCTGGCTTAATAGAAAGCAAATAAGTAGGTGTAACCGAGGGCAAAAGGTATCCTAAAAAGACCTTTTTCTAAGATCTACAGTGCCTCCCGTAGGTGAACTGGCATACGACAACTCAGGGGTGGGGGAATAACTGATAGATTTATTACAAGAGCCACAAGACCCAAACCCAATGGCTGATGTGGTAACGTCCCTGACCGGTGAACGCCAGACTGGGGTTCGAGTCCCGCCCAAACTCGTTAACTTCCTTTGGTTGCTGCAACCTCACCATTATTGTGAGCTAAGGATGGGAGGTTTGGGAGAGCCTATAGGTCTATCTGCTGAGTCATCAGCAGCCATTGCCTGGCCCTCCTTGGTCCTAGCTTGGTCCGGTCCTAGAAAGGGTTATGCCACAGTCCCCTTGCCCATGCCATTCATGAGCGGCCATTAAACCTTTAAACTTGTAAGTTACCAGGACAAAATACCTCGGCTACAGAAAAACGACCAGGGAAAAATACATCCGAATTAGTTACGTCATTCAGCTAGTAAATGGAGGAGTTATTCCCACCCGGAGAATCGATCCCCGGGAATCCTTTCCCATACGTCAAGAGTTCGACGCCGCTGACTAAATCCCCCTTCGGTGTCCATCTTCGTCTCGAGCGACAGTTAAATCTCCATTAGATCTGTTCTACGACGCTGACTCACAAATCTAAACCTTCCGGGCCCAACAGAGGGAATAGGAAAAGGTCAGGAAAGACCAGTTGGAAGAAATAAAGATTTCTTACTTTTGACTTTATAGGTTTAAAAAGTCTAAAGGTTTAAAGGCCGCTCATGAATGGCAGAGGCAAAGGACAGTGAAATTGCCCCCATTGAACAGGGCAATGCCCAAAAGACTGACCACATTCCATATAATCAGCGCCCAAGTCCCCTTTCCAACTAAGCTAGGACCAAGGAGAGTGAGGCAATGGCTGCTGGTACCTCAAAAGGCAGACCTATAGGCTCCCCCAAACCGCAATCCTTAGTTCACAACGGTGGTGAGGTTGCCGCGACCAAAGAAAGTAACGAGTTTGAGCATGACTCTAATTCCTGTCTCGCGTTCACCAGTCGGGGATGTTACCACATCAGCTACCACAAATAAAGGACAATTGAAGTTTCAAGACAAATCAACTAAAACATTCAAATAAATTTCTCACTAAAAATGTATTAAATTCCATCATTTTATGAAAAAATATAAACAATTAAAAAGAACCACGGTCCACTTGCCAGATTAAACTATGTGATACATAAATCATATGGATTTCTTTAGTTCAACTCTATTCCTCAAAAAAAAAAAAAAAAAAAAAAAAAAAGTTGAAACAATGTTGAAACTCTCATATTCATTTACATGATAAAAAGGTCAAATAAAAAATAGACACCACAAACAGAAACGCATATATATAGAACGTCCTTTTCATTATCTGCCACCCAACTCACACCCCCCTCCCCTCATAAATAACAGACAATAAAAACTATATTCATTTAATTTCACTTGCTCCGAAGACCAGATAAAAACCTGAAAGTTTATTTCGTTCGTTAAAGGGAAATCAATAAAAAAAAAAAAAAAAAAAAACGTAGTCCCAAAAAAACTATCCTGAATATATTACTTTAGCTGTGCTAAAAAAAAATCAAATTCTTCTACATAATCATAACTACAGAATTTTTTTGTAATAAATCAGTTCCTATTCATGTGATATATTGCGAAACTTATGTAGAGCATGTAATTTACGGGATTTCATTCCAACAGAATATTCCTATTTGTGAAAAATTTAACCCCGATCAAAATTAGCTTAATTTTTCTGAGAAAGCTAAAAAACTTAAAAAATCGTATAACATAAATACATACATACATACATATATTATATATATATATATACACACACATTATATATATATATATATATATATATACTGTATATACATTCAACGGCAAGTGTTCAGGGCTCCTACGGCAGAGGCAGTCTTTCGCCCTAACAAAAACTAACCGCCTAAGATCCTCGGTAGGTGGGTCGGCATGGTCTTTAAATAGTGGCTCCCCAAACCGGGACTGAATCTAACCAAACAAAATTCCCTGGCCGATCTCCTCCTCCTCCTCCTCCTCCATCCTAAGGAGATGACGGTCCACAAGGGGCACAAAGAGCCGGAAGGATCCTTCCCTTATCTGGGATCCATTCTACAAGAGGAGGAGGAGGAGGAGGAGGAGGGGGAGGCAGAGACTAAGAAGGAAGAAAAAATGGAAATGATCTTCAATACAAAAAGTCCTGAGAGAGAGAGAGAGAGAGAGAGAGAGAGAGAGAGAGAGAGCATTTAGTCAATGACAATTAGAGAATCCAACACGTACTACGCCTAAAATTCTTTTACGAGCTTACCACAAACCACATCAAGTGAGCAGCAGCAACACCACTAAAATAAAATCTATTATAAGCACCATTATTTTCAAAACCTTGAAATAGTTATATGGATAATATTCAAGTAATATACATAACGCAATTTCTTGCCTTAAATTAATCATTATATATATATATATATATATATTTATACATACATACATATATACTATATTTATATATATATATATATATATACTGTATGTATATATATATATATATATATACACATGTATATATATATATATATATATACACACACTTGTACCATATTACATTACGTTTACAATGAAAAGACAATATGCCAGTGTGGTCTAACAACCAGAGAAATATATATATATATATATATATATAATATGTATTAAAATTCTAACCCTACAGTCCACAATTACCTTTACTCGATAAACTCTAGGAATATCCAAATTACTCAGAAACCTCCTATAACATCATATTGCTCCCAGGAAATTCACGTGTGACTGAAGACTTCCGGAGTGCCTCGACCATTCAACCCACTTTCTTTCATAAAGATCCAAAAATAAACTACCTTCAAAGCTCCACGTACCACAAGCGAAGAGTTTGGGCATAAAGTTTCTTGAGTTCCGAATTTTCTTGAAGGTTATACAGAAGTTCCACAACATACAGTTAATAGATTCTAAGAAGGTATTTTTAAGTTGAATTTTGACCTAGGATAGAGCTAACCTAGCTCACATGCTTACAATTTCTAGTGGCAAAAGTAAAAAAAAAAAAAAACAATCCCTTGTCCTATGAAATAAATATCAGGTTATTGTAATTGTTGTTCGTAATGTATAAAGTTCTATAAGTTATTACAGTATTTCATTACCATATTTACAGTATTCTAACTTTTAATACAATATCGGAGATTTAAGATTTCAGTTGGATATGTGTACGTATCTCCGGTTGTTTGTAATACGAACGTTTGTAAGTCGAGGACCTTCTTATGCAATTATGGCAACTAAAAAATAATCGATGACTTGTCTTTGGATTATATAGATAACACGTCATATGTTAAATGTAAAATTCTGATTGGACGGATCACGTGCCCCAAAAATATCATTATTTCCCAATCCCCACCACCAGCTCCCCCCCTCCCCCCCCCCCTAAAGCCTTATAAAGCTTTCCCCCATAATTTGGACAAAATTATGCCTTTCCCGTTAATCCAGGTCGTTCGCCCTTCTCTATTTTCCATATCACTGTTTGGTCTGTAATCAGAAACAGCGGGCCTATCAACCATTTCCTTTTATGTGTTATATATAATATATATATATATATGTATGTATGTATGTATATATATATATATATATATACATATATATACATATATATACAAACATACATACATAAATATATATATATATATATATATATAATATCATATATACACAAAAATATGAATAATAATGGCTGGACATAAATATTGTTCAACCAACTAAAAGAGCGAAATCTCTCTCTCTCTCTCTCTCTCTCTCTCTCTCTCCCAAAGCAAAACCTCAGCAAAGAAACCACCCAAACCTAAATCCCTCATCATGCATCCCCATCGTTTATCAATAATCCATTTCGACCAATCCCAGTCTCTCGTTTGTTTAGTAACTCCACCATCTCATGCTTTCCATTGCATGTCACTTCTCCCCCCACCCCCCCCCCCCCCACCACCCCCACCCCTACTCATAGATCCGTTATTACAATGACGCCAACGAGTTATTTATTACACAAGGTAGTTTTTATCTGTGTTATTCCAGAGATTATCCTGACTTTGTGATTTATGGGGCGTTGATGTTCTGTTGTAAAAACTAGAAGACTGTCGGGAAAAGACAGCATGAATCAGACGGTCTCTTTTAGTGAAATTTGACGGATTGAGGTGTGTAGTTATAGACAGTTTTTTTTTCTGAAATAAAATAGCTTGTAATTAACGTTACGCTATTATAAAGGATGAACAGACAAGAGAGAGAGAGAGAGAGAAGAGAGAGAGAGAGAGAGATAGGAAAGTGGGATTCTATCTGATTCCATCTTTAGTCGAGATTATAATGTGTGGTTATTATAGGAACCTATCAAAAGAGAGAGAGAGAGAGAGAGAGAGAGAGAGAGAGAGAGAGAGAGAGAGTTAAAATGTAGCATTTTTTTCTTTTTTTTTTAATTCTAACTTATTTCTCCAAGTACCTCTCGCTTTGGCACGTCGACAATTATAAACTAAGGCCTCACCTGATATAAAGTCTTCTAAACTATTCATCTGTACAATAATTAACCCATTTAGTTTTTGTTTAATGTATCATTGGTTAATATGACAGAGCCAAACGAATATATCTACTTGCAACCAGGTTCTCCATAGGCTGTATGCAATGCTACAAAACGATTGATTGAATGAATTTACAATCATTCAACAAATTAATTCAATTATTTTGAAAAGAAAAATACATAAAAATCAAGAGTTTGATGACTAAATCATCTCGCCTACCAATACATACAATTCGATCATAACTAGAATGGTACATCATCCAACTTGTTTACAATTCATATAAATCCATTTTTAACTAGAAGAGCCGCAGACCTCCGACGCGGCAGCTTATTTCTTGACCTTTTACTCGACCTTGACCTTTAACCTTAACATGTATTAATAAGCGTGGATTTTCATACCCTCAAATATGAACCAAGTTTGAAGTCTCTGTGAAAACTCTCTGTGAAAAACCATGTCCAAATGTATGGCTTATTACGTGAATTGGACATTTTACTTGACCGTGACCTTGACCTTCCAAAATTTAGTCATTTCCAGCTTTTTACATAACAGTTAATTACTCTGCGATTAAAATTGTGGCCTGAAGCTGTTCACAAACAAATACATACATACACACATATGCATACAAACACAAACAAACACACAAACAGGGATGAAAAGAACCTCCTTCCACCTTCGTTGGCGGAGGTAAAAATCTATAAAATATAAATACAAGATGAAACCATAAAGAAAATCTGTAACTTTTAATCAGTAAATCAGAGCAAGCATCCATATGAATTAGCAAGAGACGATATTACAATGACAAGTTTCTGAAACTGTATTTTCTATATGGGATAAAAAGGTAATAAAAAAAATGAAGAGAACTGTAACAATTATATATATATATATAAATAATATCGCATCTCGCATCAAGCAAGGCCACTGGTTCTCTTCTATCTCCCTTCAAAATAAAGGTGAACATGTAGTGGAAAATAGGTTTCAAAATAACCTAAAATTTCGGGTCAAGTCGGAACCATCCAAAATACTTCAAACGCTTCAGGTCCTCCAAAAGTAACTTTTTTACATAAGAATGTTTCTTTAAAGAATAGAAAGTTTCCCACTACGCTCCGAGAGAGAGAGAGAGAGAGAGAGAGAGAGAGAGAGAGAGACAAGAACCCTAAGTGCTGGGATATTTCACTGAAGAATGCAGAAACACAAACAACAGAAGCTGTCTAAAAACTGTTTCCGTCTAACTGAATGACATTATCCTCATTAACATTATTATTACTATAATCCTTATCATTTTTATAAGGATAAGAATCGAAATACTAGCAATTATAACAACCACAATAATAAAAATTACCAAGTATAAAGAGCAATCAGAGCTTTCAAACATTCAACAATGATAGTTATTATAATTTTACAGAAGTCTACGGACCAAGCTTACCCCTTTTTTCATTTGTTGACCATGAATAAATCTACTGAATAATATCCACTCTTGATCTTGATCCAGATCACCTTCAAAATTCAGTGGGTTCTTCCGGAACATAATAAATGTCCGCTGTTAAAATTTGGTGAAAATCTGGCAAGATGTTTTGATGTAATCCTGATACAAACAAACATTAATAAATGAATAAATGCAGGTCATTTTATTACCCTTAACGGAGGTAATAACCTTTATATGAAACAATTCTACAGAAATGAAACTCTTTAAGAAAAAGTAAATTTTACCACCTTTGTTTTAAAAAAAAATCACGCAACAAATAGTTGAAAAAAAAACTTTCAGAAAACCCACAAAACAAACATATACACAAAATATAAAAACAAAGTGCAGTACGAAAACTCTCATTCAAAACAATTTACAACAATCATCAAATTAGAGGCTTGAAAACACAACGAATGAGAGGAGGATTCCAAACCTTCCTTTCCCAGGAAAACCCTCCTTTATTGAAAAATGCTCTTTGCAGAAATCACAGTTTTAATCAATTATCTTCGCACATTTTTAGGGAAAACTTTCGACATTTCAATGAAACATCCATCATTAAAAGACGAGACGAGTATTTTAATAACGTCCGTTGTCATTTTGATAAAACAATCCCAGTTTATCCTTTGCACTGGCGTTCTGGTCATCAAATTAACACATCGATTAAAACCTCATAATGAGAACGTAAGCACTGGAAATGGATTTGACTACAAATTAGTATTACCTTGAATTGTGTTCTCTCATTTTCACTTTTATAATCACATGACGCTGACTTATTACTTCTTCTCGCATTACCCTCACGCGAGGAAAGAAGAAATTAAGTCTCCTACCTCTGTCTGTGGATCATAATGGTCCAAGGACCTTGTGTGGACCACAAAATTCTGTCGAACTTGTGTGGACTACAAAGTTCTCTAAAACATGCATGGACCATATAGGTCTCTAGGCCTAGTGGGAACCACAAAGTTATCTCGATCTTGTGTGAACTATAAAGTTCTCTAAAATATGCATGTACGTCGTTGCAGAGCCGCAGCAGAAAGAAACCACAGCCGCCAGTAGAAAGTAGCCAGAGCCACTTGCAGTAAGTCGTCGTAGCTGCCTGCAGTAAGTGGTCGCAGCAGCCCCGCAGAAAGAAACCAAAGCAGCTAGCATAAAGTAGCCACAGCCGCCAGCAGAAAGTAGCCGTAGACTCAGCCACCTGCAGTAAGCCGTCACCCCCGCACGAAGAAAGAAACCACAGCCGCCAGCAGAAAGTTGCCACAGCCGTCGGCAGAAAGTAGCCACAGCCGCTTGCAGTAAGTCGTCGTAGCTGCCTACGGTAAGTCGTCGCAGCCGCACGCAGAAAGAAACCAAAGCCGCCAGCAGAAAGTAGCCGCAGCCGCTGGCAGAAAGTAGCCGCAGCCACCTGCAGTAAGTCGTCGTAGCCGCCAGCAGTAAGTCGTCGCAGCCACCCACAGAAAGAAACCAAAGCTGCCTGCAGTAAGACGTCGTTGCCACCTGCACAAGCTATCGCAGCCGCACGCAGAAAAAAAACCCACAGCCGCCAGCTGAAAGTAGCCACAGCCACTTGCAGTAAGTCGTTGTAGCTGCCTGCGTTAAGTTGTCGCAGCCGCACGCAGAAAGAAACCACAGCCACCAGCAGAAAGTAGCCACAGCCGCTTGCAGTAAGTCGTCGTAGCTGCCTACGGTAAGTCGTCGCAGCTGCACGCAGAAAGAAACCACATCCGCCAGCAGAAAGTAGCCACAGCCGCTTGCAGTAAGTCGTCGTAGCTGCCTACGATAAGTCGTCACAGCTGCACGCAGAAAGAAACCAAAGCCGCCAGCAAAAAGTAGCCGCAGCCGCAGGCAGAAAGTAGCCACAGCCACCTGCAGTGAGTCGTTGTAGCCGCCCACAGAAAGAAACTAAAGCTGCCTGCAGTAAGACGTCGTTGCCACCTGCATAAGCTATCGCAGGCGCACACAGAAAAAAAACCACAGCCGCCAGCAGAAAGTAGCCACAGCCACTTGCAGAAAGTGGCCACAGCCACTTGCAGTAAGTCGTTGTAGCTGCCGGCTTTAAGTTGTCGCAGCCGCACGCAGAAAGAAACCACAGCCACCAGCAGAAAGTAGCCACAGCCACCAGCAGATAGCCGCCGCAGCTGCCGGCAGAAAGTAGTTGCAGCTACCGGTAGAAAATACCCGCAGCTACCGGTAGCAACTACCCGCAGCTACCGGCAGAAAATAGCCGCAGCTACCGGCAAAAAGTAGCCGCAGCTGCCAGCAGAAAGTAGCCGCAGCTGCCAGCAGAAAGTAGCCGCAACCTCCTGCAGAAAGTAGTCTCGTGTAACTATTTTCTAAATTCACACTAATGTACAATGGTGGATCCAATTTTGGATTCGAATTTCTCAAGAAATCTATAGAATTATTGGCGAAACGAGTGGTATCCTGGATCATGTTATCTTCTAATCGCAGCAGTATCTTTTTCAGTGCCTTGCTTATAAACAAACAAACAATAATATAACTTAAACGGGGGAAACCCCGATTTCATGAAAAATATGTCGAGGAAATAAAAACAAAGCCAGACCCAATTTGTATATCAAAACGCTTACGAAAGCAGTCGAAGCAAAGTGGCCAGAATACCTTATTTGCGCTAAAGAGATAAGCCTACCTTTACCACGGGAGTTTATAAGTGATTGACGATTAACAAGGAAAGCCTGTTAGCCGACACGCAATTACCCTTTTTAGGAGGAATAAAGTGATATCGCAAAATGAATTCTAAGGGATGATATAAGGGCGATACTCTTTACGCTAGAATGTAAAGTACATGGCGATATCCAGGGATGGAAAATAAGGTTCGTGATCACATGAGGATGAATACAGATTGGAAAACAAATTCGTGCATACATACCAATGATTGGGATAAATAATTTTTCATTACTGAATAAAAATCAAAATGTGACAAGATTCGAAACAATATGAAAAATACAATAGTTGGTAATCACACAGAAATAAGCACGAATGGAAACGTGCTCTAAAATCAAAACATTGCGAGAGAGAGAGAGAGAGAGAGAGAGAGAGAGAGAGAGAGAACGTTTTTATGATCTTGCCTTACTCACTCTTGAATTCGTTTACTGTGTTACTGTTTACTAAATCCACTGGAAGTATTTGCTATTTTGTAAAGAAATTTCCACTTTGGGCGCTGCTCTACCTTTTCAATTCCAGTTTCTATCTGTTACCTCTGTACTGAGCTGAGCTAAGTGTAAAAGACGTTACATTTGTTACTAATTTAGGAATTTTGAATGTCTTCTAGCTGTCCCCTAATCGAGTTTGTTGATCAAATGAGAGAGAGAGAGAGAGAGAGAGAGAGAGAGAGAGACTTCAATTGCCATATCGATATTTTATTCCAGCCTCGTTATTAGATCCAAAAAATCCTCTACCCACAAAACGTTTTTCCCAGAAGATGAAAAAATAAAAGCTGGAATAACAAGAGAACAAAGGTTAAAACAAAATAAAGGTGCTGTCAACGGATTGAAATGTATAAGGTAAAAATAAAAGAATAAAATTCACACGGAAAACTCTGGACAATGAAAACAAGGATAAAAAGTATAAAAAATGAAACATATGGATAGACCCCAGTGAAAATACAATCGTAACATTTCTCGTTACGAAAAAACACACATGAAAACGGCCGGGTTATAGTTAAACGGTACTAAAAGCATGCGAAGTGAACGTCAAAGAGAGAGAGAGAGAGAGAGAGAGAGAGAGAGAGAGAGGAAATTAAAAATATAAAGGCAGATCAATTCATACGTGAAAAGAGAGATTCTTCCTATATGTAATATGAAACTTTCTTGAAATGTTAATACTTAGCGTTTTCCTTTTGGGGCGAGTACCACACTTTTCATCCAATTATTTTACCAAATTTCCTTTCTCTAAAAATATTAAAAAGGAATGTTCAAACATTCACACAAAAACACAACGTAATTCTCGCCTTATGTCCAATATAAAATATAACCCAAGCAAATTTCAACGTCAATAATCTGCTATATGCTGATGGAATTATATTAAAACCTGCTTCTGGTTCTGTCCATGAGGTTTGTTTACTATGATGACTGGTTTGTGTCAGGGACTTATATATTAATGTTTCCTTAAGAAACAACAAAACATACAGAAGATATTAGGCAAATCTTCTAGGAGAAGGACCCTCCACAATCTTCTCTAGTCTTGGGTAGTGCCATAGCCTATGTATCATGGTCTTCCACTGTTTTGGGGTAGAGTTCTTTGCTTGAGGGTACACTCGGGCACACAATTCTTTCTTATTTTTCTTCCTCTTTTTTTTTAATCTTTTATAGTTTATATAATTATGAAATATTTGTTTTAATGTTGTTACCGTTCTTAAAATATTTTAATTGTCAATTGTTAATTTTCTTTCTTCACTGGGCTCTTTTCCAAATTGGAGCCCTTGGGCTTGTAGCATCCTGTTTTCCATCTAGGGTTGTAACTTGGCAAGTAGTAGTAGTAATAATAATAATAATAATAATAATAATAATAATAATAATAATAATAATAATAATAATAATAATAATTAATAATAATAATAATAATAATAGCTGGATTTTAAAATAACATCAAAATAACTTTAACTTCCAAGAGAGAGAGAGAGAGAGAGAGAGAGAGAGAGAGAGAGAAACACAACTTCTTTCTGTTGTCTGCTGTTACCAATCAACGACATTGGTATTCTATAGTGATGCAAAACAAAAGTGTCAATCGATAATCTTCTTTTCCTTCTTTTTCTCCTCCTCAGGCAACGACGAGGACAAAATCGGTGACCTTTGTTCTTGTAACACCAATTCGCAATGACTAAGCAATTCCTCGTTCGTTTTTTATTGTAATTTTTTGACAGTTGCTAGGAAAGTGGTTACCGAAAACTCTTGGTTTCGTTTAAACTAATACTATTAAATTTAAATATTCTCTGTTAATCCTACACGTGGGTTATGTACCTGGTAGTTGGTTGAAAGTGGTAAACAACTTCATGATGAAATATCTAGATACATTGATAGCAAGATGAAATGGTGTATGAATGAACATGAGTATGTGTGTGCGTTTTTATACAAAAAACAAAGGCAGTAAATAATTAAGGCGGTTGAAGGCATTAACGATAGACTTCCATGTCCACAGACATTATATTTTCTTAAAATCAAACTAAATATTGTCCTAATCAATGAAACATAAAAACTGAACAGACGAGGCCTACAGACATGGACCAAGCAATGAAACCTGGAGGTAACCTAGAGCAATTAATGAGCCGAAAAAAAGGAAATCATTATGCCAAACCTAATTAATGAAAAGCAAAATTAATTACAAAAAAAGCATAACTAATTATGAGAACTTGTAATTCGGTGCTTGGTATTATCAAAGCGTTTCTCCCACTTCCACATATTTTAATGAGATGCGTAACAGAGCTAATCAGCTGACGTAAATGACCTTCAACCTTTTACATTTAAGGAGCTACTCATGCTTTCGACCTTTCCACACAAGCTGGGTGGTCCAGCGATGTTTCCATACAATTGAAATCATTGTCTTTCCCACAGCTCTTCAGTATTTTCTAAGTCTTCTACCTCGTCCGGTTCACCAACCTTCCATTCCATTTTATGAGATTTCAAAGGCTGTTCTATAAAGGAGAAAATATTAATTCAAAGGATGACTATCACCAGTCTATCCATCAAGTCCCTTATACATTGTTTAGATTTATTCCTATAACGAATAGGTGCAACTGTCTCGACATACATTCCGTGTTCTCTGCATTTGTATGTGAATATAGGATATACACAAGCATGAATATAGAAAATTAAAAAAACCCAATCTTTAAAAAACGACTCATGACCAAATAAAGACAGTTTCAGTGAAAAAACTAGGGAGGGGAACGACTTTCGTGCAGATTGAGTCATATTATACTCATATTACAGTCAGATTAAAAGCTAAATGAAATTCAGGACTAATACCTCATTTCCCAGAGACAAGAAGGTGGAACCTAGATGTTGCACCTTAAAAAAGGGCAAAGCAGAAAGAACAATAAAAAGTATCATCTGGAGAGAGAAGGCAATACATATCCAGCCCCATCCACCCCACTTGTTGCGTAGTTTTGTCTTGATAACTTATAAAACAAGGAGTCCAGAACGGACGAATAATATATGTGGTCCCCGTAAAAGACGGAGGAAATAGGAAAACCTAAAGAAGGGCAAAACAGAACGTATTCAATAAAGATATCGGGAATAGGGTATAGCCATAGGACATAGGAAATAGGGCGACCTCTTAAATACGAAGGAAATATGAAGTCTTCTTAAAAATACATAGGAAACAGGAAGTCCTCGCAAAAATGCGAAAAAATAGGACGTCCTCGTAAAAATACGAAAAATAGGATGTCCACGCAAAAATACGAGAAAATAGGACGTCCTCGTAAAAATATGAAAATAATGACGTCCTAATAAATACGAAGATAATAGAATGTCATCGTAAAAATACGACAGTAATAGGACGTTCTCTTAAAAATACGAAAGAAATAGGACGTCTTCGTTAAAACACGGAAGAAATACGACGTCCTCGTTAAAATAAGAAAGAAATAGGACGTCCTCGTTAAAATATGGAAGAAATAGGACACCCTCGTAAAAATACGAAAGAAACAGGATGTCCTCGTTAAATACGAAAGAAATAGATGTCCTAGTAAATATTAGGACGTCCTCTTAAAAATGGAAATAGGACGTCCTCTTAAAAATAAGAAAGAAATAGGATGTCCTTGCAAAAATACGAAGGAATTAGGGCGTCCTCGTAAAAATACGAAAGAAATAGAATGTCCTAGTAAAAACAAGAAAAAATAGGACGTCCTCGTAAGAATGCGATCTCGTGAGATTAAAGCTCTGTTGATGGACCTTGATGCTTATGGAGGTGTAGACCCAAATGGTATTTTTCCTTTGTTTTTTATAAAGACAGCAGATTTCTTAGCTCCAAAGTTATCTGTTATTTTGCGCAAGTTAGCAAGAAGAGGAGCTTTTAGCACTAGTTGGAGAATTGGTAATGTTACTCCTCTATGTAAATGTGTTTGTGGTAGCTCAAGTCCCACTGATTACCGCCCAATTTCCATAACTCCCATATTATCTAAAGTTTTTGAACGTCTTCTGGCAAAACGTCTTAATAGGTTTGCTGAAGGTAATCATCTACTCCCTAGTTTGCAATTTGGTTTTCGTAAAGGCCTTGGAGCATGTGATGCCCTTCTTACAATCTCCAATGCTGTACAGAAATCCCTTGATTGTGGTCGGGAAGTTCGTATGATTGGCCTTGATTTTAGTGCTGCCTTTGACCGTGTTAATCATGAGGCCCTTGTTTTCAAACTGAAACAGTTGGGAGTGGGTGGGTTGTTTCTTAGCATTATTATTGATTTTTTAAGTAATAGATCTCAAAGAGTTGTTGTTGATGGGCACCATAGTGATTATAGGAATGTGATATCCGGTGTTCCACAGGGTAGTGTTCTTGGCCCATTACTTTTCATACTATATACACATGACATGTGGTTTGGCCTAGAAAACAAGCTTGTTGCATATGCAGATGATGCTACTCTCTTTGCATCAATTCCATCCCCTGAATGTAGATCTAGGGTTGGTGAATCCCTTAATAGAGATTTAGCTAGAATTAGTGCATGGTGCAAATTATGGGGTATGAAGTTGAATCCTAACAAAACTCAAAGTATGATTGTAAGTAGGTCAAGGACGGTGGCTCCTCAACATCCGGATCTCATGATTGATAATGTTTCTTTAAATATGTATGACTCTTTCAAAATTTTAGGTGTGATTCTCGACAGTAAATTTACTTTTGAGAAACATATAAGGTCTCTGTCTTCTTCAATTGCACAAAAAATAGGCTTATTGAGAAAGTCTTTCAAGATTTTCGGTGATCAATCTATTCTGAAGAAGTGTTTTAATTCTTTCATTCTACCTTGTTTTGAGTATTGTTCTCCTGTTTGGTCTTCAGCTGCTGATTCTCATCTTAATTTGTTGGACAGAAACTTACGGTCTATTAAATTTCTTATTCCTGATCTAGATATTAATCTCTGGCACCGTCGTTCAATTAGTTCATTATGCATGTTGCATAAGATTTTTCATAACTCTGACCATCCTTTACATTCAGATCTCCCTGGACAATTCTATCCTGTTCGTAATACTAGGCAGGCAGTTAATTCTAATAGCCAGGCCTTCTCCATCACGAGACTCAATACTACGCAGTACTCTAGAAGTTTTATTCCAGCTGTTACCAAGTTGTGGAATGATCTTCCTAATCGGGTGGTTGAATCAGTAGAACTTCAAAAGTTCAAAGTTGGAGCAAATGCTTTTTTGTTGACCAGGCGGACATGAGTCTTTTTATAGTTTATTTATGACATATTTGTTTTTGATGTTGTTAATAGTTTATATATGACATGTCTGTTTTGACGTTGTTACTGTTTTTAGAATGATTTATTGTTAATTTGTTCTCTTCATTTATTTATTTCCTTATTTCCTTTCCTCACTGGGCTATTTTTCCCTGTTGGAGCCCCTGGGCTTATAGCATCTTGCTTTTCCAACTAGGGTTGTAGCTTGGATAGTAATAATAATAATAATAATAATAATAATACGTCCTCGTAAAAATACGAAAATAATCAGAAATCTCGGAAAAATACTAAAGAAATAGGGTGCCCTCTTAAAAATCGAAGGAAATAGAACGTCCTCTTAAAAATACGAAGGAAATAGAACGTCCTCTTAAAAATACAAAGGAAATGGGATGACCTCTTAAAAATACGAAGGAAATGGGATGTCCTCTTAAAAATACGAAGGAAATGGGATGTCTTCTTAAAAATACGAAGGATATGGGATGTCCTCTTAAAAATACGAAGGAAATGGGATGTCCTCTTGAAAATACAAAGGAAATAGGACGTCCTCCTAAATGTACAAAGGAAATAATACGTCCTCGTAAAAATACGAAAATAATCAGATATCTCGTAAAAATACTAAAGAAATAGGATGCCCTCTTAAAAATACGAAGGAAATAGGACGTCCTCTTAAAAACACGAAGGAAATAGGATGTCCTCTTAAAAATACGAAGGAAATGGGATGTCCTCTTGAGAACACGAAGGAAATAGGATGTCCTCTTAAAAATACGAAGGAAATGGGATGTCCTCTTAAAAATACGAAGGAAATGGGATGTCCTCTTAAAATACGAAGGAAAATAGGACGTCCTCTTAAAAACACGAAGGAAATAGGATGCCCTCTTAAAAATACGAAGGAAATGGGATGTCCTCTTGAGAACACGAAGGAAATGGGATGTCCTCTTAAAAATACGAAGGAAATGGGATGTCCTCTTAAAAATACGAAGGAAATGGGATGTCCTCTTAAAAATACGAAGGAAATGGGATGTCCTCTTAAAAATACGAAGGAAATAGGACGTCCTCTTAAAAACACGAAGGAAATAGGATATCCTCTTAAAAATACGAAGGAAATGGGATGTCCTCTTGAGAACACGAAGGAAATAGGATGTCCTCTTAAAAATACGAAGGAAATAGAATGTCCTCTTAAAAATATGAAGGAAATGGGATGCCCTCTTAAAAATACGAAGGAAATGGGACGTCCTCTTAAAAACACGAAGGAAATAGGATGTCCTCTTAAAAATACGAAGGAAATGGGATGTCCTCTTGAGAACACGAAGGAAATGGGATGTCCTCTTAAAAATACGAAGGAAATAGGACGTCCTCTTAAAAACACGAAGGAAATAGGATGTCCTCTTGAAAATACAAAGGAAATGGGATGTCCTCTTAAAAATACGAAGGAAATGGGATGTCCTCTTAAAAATACGAAGGAAATAGGACGTCCTCTTAAAAACACGAAGGAAATAGGATGTCCTCTTAAAAATACGAAGGAAATGGGATGTCCTCTTGAGAACACAAAGGAAATAGGATGTCCTCTTAAAAATACGAAGGAAATGGGATGTCCTCTTAAAAATACGAAGGAATGGGATGTCCTCTTAAAAATACGAAGGAAATGGGATGTCCTCTTAAAAATACGAAGGAAATGGGATGTCCTCTTAAAAATACGAAGGAAATGAGATGTCCTCTTAAAATACAAAGGAAATAGGATGTCCTCTTCAAAATATAAAGGAAATAGGATGTCCTCTTCAAATATAAAGGAAATAGGATGTACTCTTAAAAATACAAAGCAAATAGGATGTCCTCTTAAAAATACAAAGCAAATAGGATGTCTTCTTAAAAATACAAAGGAAATAGGATGTCTTCTTAAAAATACAAAGGAAATGGGATGTCAAAAATAAAAATACGTATTAAATAGAACGCCCTGGTAAAAATACGAAAGAAATAGGACGTCCTCGTAAACATCCGAAGGAAATAGAACATCCTCATAAAAAGACTAAGGAAATCCATTAGGGGATCCTCGTACAACAAGGCTGTGCATAATCCCCACCCCTTAAGAGAAATGAACACTTCTTCCCTAAGGCAGACAATTCCAGAGGAGTTCTTTAACTAGCTATTTCACGCCCACTTGGACGCCAAAGGGTGTCTGGACATGGCCCTGATGGGCCAATTTGGGAGATACCGGGATCCACAAAGGATTTGGATACATTTTTATAAACGGAACAAATAGGGAGGGTTGCGAAAAAAAATCTTGATTATGTTGATTTCAATGTCAGCCGGAACTTACACATACATACATATAGTATATATGCATAGCGTTTGTATTTATGAATATAAGTATATATATATATATATATATATATAATATATATATATATATATATACATCTCTCTCTCTCTCTCTCTCTCTCTCTCTCTCTATATATATATATATATATATATAAATCATTAACACGTGATTTAAATTTTTTTTCAAGTAAGCCACATACAGTATATATTATGGCTCTACAAACTAATCATCTTAACATTCGTGCGATCTTAAAACACCCCCCCCCCCCCTCCCTTGCTTCAATTTCCTAGATTTTAAAAACGTTCTTTAATTCGAAAACAGGCCCCACTCTCGTACCATCCTCCGCTCTTGTTTTTCTCCTCTTTCCTTTCCCAAATTTCTTTTCCTTCCTTAAGGCCAACCCTAATAAGGTCAGTAGGTTCTCATTTGTGGATTTGCATAAAAAAAAAGGTCGAACAAGTTTTGTAATACAAATTGCTAATTCCCACAACCTTCGAAGCCTCTTTGCTGACAGCTCCTGACATTTCCATGATCATTTCTTGATGAATTTCACCTTTGGGTCCGTCGTCTTTAGCGAGTACGTATAAACCCTTCAGAGAGCAAATTAAAAAAATGCGGAGCTCTCTCGGATACAAGTCGATATCTCGAGGACAATTGTATGAATTATACAAATTTACCACAAATAACTTTCTGTAGAGCATGAACACGTCAATATGTGATCCTTTATATTACTTAATTGCCAGCATTTGAAAGTATTCCTATTTCGTGTCTATTTTAGACAACCCCCTTTTGTCTAGAAAGCCAACGCAAGTGGGACATCTGGTCCCTGGGTAAGTAGCCTGAGGCTATGACATCTGGGTCTTACGCAATAAGATGAAGTAGTAAATAGCCTTAGAAGAACCCAACGAGTCTGTAGGTGACTTGACTGATCCTAAAATACTTCAAGAAGGCAAACTTATCATCTACCATACTAAGTTACCTATTAAGTACACCTTGTCCGTAAAGACCCCTCTTGCATCCGGGTGAAGGGAATAACGGAGTCCTTTATACCAATAATCTAAAAAGGGGATATAATTAACTTACAAAGTAGATGAACCCAATTACTTGGAAATACTTCTTCCCTCGCATCCCACGAATACTCAGTCAATAATGACGATAACAGGCGTTCATCCTTTCCAACTCCTTAATTAACCCACTGATATTATGAGAGAGAGAGAGAGAGAGAGAGAGAGAGAGAGAGAGAGAGACGGTCGTTAAATGGTTAAAATATATTCAAAATAAGTATAATGGATTAACAGACATTTTTATCACTTTAGAGATATAATTTTTTTTTCCAGATTAAATATTGAAAAAAAAAATATCTATAAAAATGTGGCTCGGTCTATAAAAAATAATTATATCTTGATTAAATTAATTCAATCCTAACGTTTATAAAAAAATAATTTCACCCTAAAGTTTATAAAAAACTCATCACATCTTAAAGTTTGTAAAAGAGAGAGAGAGAGAGAGAGAGAGAGAGAGAGAGAGAGAAATTTGATAGCATAATTAATGAAGGACATTCACACGTAGGAATCTTTGAACATGCCATTGGTTAACAGGTAAGCTCACTCTTGGGAACCGTTGTGTGTGGAGAGAGAGAGAGAGGGGAGAGAGAGAGAGAGAGAGAGAGAGAGAGAGAGAGAGAGAGAGAAATTTGATAGCATAATTAATGAAAAACATTCACACGTAGGAATCTTTTAAAATGTCATTAGTTAACAGGTAAGCTCACTATTAGGAACCATTGTGAGAGAGAGAGAGAGAGAGAGAGAGAGAGAGAGAGAGAGAGAGAGGGTCGTTAAATGCTTAAAATATATTCAAAATAAGTATAATGGATTAACAGACATTTTTATCACTTTAGAGATATAATTTTTTTCCAGATTAAATATTGAAAAAAAATGTCTATAAAAACGTGGCTCGGTCTATAAAAAATAATTATAATTTAATTAAATTAATTCAATCCTAATGTTTATAGAAAATTAATTACACCCTAAAGTTTATAAAAACTCATCACATCTTAAAGTTTGTAAAATTAATTAAATCTTAAAAGTTTATAGAATCAATTACATACTAAAGTTT
>NC_090762.1:28023753-28046253 GCF_036898095.1 Palaemon carinicauda
CCAATTATATTTATAAAAAGTAGAGGGGCACTCGGTAAAGCGCAGACCTCCGCCACGGCAGCTTATTCCTCAACCTTTTGCTCGACCCGAGGTTGGTTCTTTGTGCCAAGAAACTCAGGCCAATATTTCATACGCCTGGTGTTGGTTTTCGTAGATACCCCTTGGGTCCCATGACGTAACATTTCGCTTCTAATGAAGCTCGTAGTCAACGGAAAATTAATGTCAGTTCTTTGCTAAGATAGCATCTATGAGGTTCAAAAAGCTTCCAGAAGACTAAAATTACTGCCAGACCTTCACCTTGACCTTAACATGTATTAATTGACGTGGATTTTCATACACTCAAATAGGAACCAAGTTTGAAGTCTCTGAACAATGATGTCCAAACTTATGCCTGATTACGTGACTGGGACATTTTGCTTGACCGGGACCGTTACCTTCCAGAATACAATAATTCACTGCTTTATACATAACAGTTAATCCCTGCAAGTTTCATTACTCTACGATTAAAACTGTGGCCAGGAAGCTGTTCACAAACAAACACACACACACATGAAAACACAAACTCCTTCTAACTTCGTTGGCAGAGGTTATAAGGCGAGATTATATCACACACAGTCATTATTATGAGGAACCTTACTGGACTGGCAACCAAGGTTTTGAATCAAATCTTAAATTTCGATATAAAAGGAAATTTAGAAATTACGTTATAATACAAGCAAAGATAGTCCTTAAGGAGGATATTTGAATATCATGGAGGGTTCAAATAATATACGAATAGTGTGCTTTGATTTTTAATCTTATAACAAAACATGTTCCATGGCATATATTTAATTTCTCTATCATCCCCCAACCGACGTGATAGAGGGTACAGCAGATTTTCTTTTCAAATGTATATTTTGTATATGTTGTCATCTTAACAAATTGTAATAACAAAATGCTCCATTATGTCTCCCGTCGCTTCCGCCTCCCGATTATTCCCTCAATAGCCATGTACCAAGAGACGTCATATAGAATGGAAAAACAAAGCTTACGACGCCTTCCCTTCTTCGGTTTAAAGGTTTTCAATGCAATTCATGAATGGCAGAGGGAAAGGACAGTGCCATTGTCATAGCTAGCAGGACAACGCCCTAAACACTGATCATATATAGATATAATCAGCCCCCAAGCACCCTCTCCATCCAAGCAATAGGACCAGAGAGGTCCAGGCAATGGCTGCTAACGACTCAGCAGGTAAATCTAGACTCCCCCAATGCGCTAGCTCACAAGAATGGTAAGGGTGCAGACACTAAAAGAACCTATCGAGTTTAAACGGGATTTTCAGACGCTGGGCAGGGACATTTCCAAAAGGCAACCACAATCTAGTGTGGTTAAGAGTTGGTCGAATTTGCTTGGAAAGGGGAAAAACTTTACTTACCCAGAGGGAAAATAGGTACGTACTTTGGTAAATATAAAACTTTAATATCTACACACAAAAAAAAAAAAAAAAAAAAAAAAAAAAAAAAAAAAAAACTATAAAATCAAACAACAAATTTTTCTGACTATTCTATTAAGATTTATTTGCTTCCACCCAAAAAAATCTTTTTTGAACTACCCACATATATCTCATTATCAGACCTTCCCTAGGTATGGATATTAAGTAACACTATCCAGTTGCTTAATTGTGTTAGGTGTACGAGACATTTTCTATGGTTAAAACGTACAGAGCCATATCAAAGTACTTGAAAATTGTCAAATTATAAATCCTTTCAAATGCCTGGTCCAATCAGTAGGTAGAAGAGAAGCCAGACGATATGCCAACTATGAGGTAAAAACTTGTTCAAATTGTGTAAAAAAAAAAAAAAAAAAAAAAAAAAAAAAAAAAAAAAAACCACTGCAATACAATAAATTTTTAGACTGGGAAAATTGTATGTGAAAAAAAATCTAATAAAATTCAACTGTTTTCTTCATATCCTTAACAGTTTGATACTGAAACCAAACAAATCTTCATGATCGCCAAGAATACCAAACCCAAAATATACATTTCAACATAAAGAGATTATTCTCTCCAATCCTCAGAGTACGGATATTCAAACCAAAACATCCAGTTTCTCTAAATTTAAAACTCAACCAAAATGTACATTTCAACAACAATACTAAAAATAAATAGGCTTAACTCGCCTATGACACAAAATCTACTCTTGCACACCTATATTAATCCCAGTACCAACCAGGAGAGAGAGAGAGAGAGAGAGAGAGAGAGAGAGAGAGAGAGAGAGAGAGAGAGAGAGAGAGAGAGAGAGAGAGAGAGTGCGTTACAAGGATTTTGGATATCTCAAAAACTTTTTAGTCCATCCACGGAGACTTCATTTGCTCTTTGGTAGAGCGATTTAATTTAAGCATTTAGAGAGTTCTTATGACCTTGTCTAACTTATTCTTGAACTCATTTACCGTGTTAATGTTTGCTACATCCACTGAGAGAGAGAGAGCGAGAGAGAGAGAGAGAGAGAGAGAGAGAGAGAGAGAGAGAGAGAGAGAGAGAGAGAGAGAGAGAGAGAGAGAGTTACAAGGATTTTGGATATCTCAAAAAAATTTTAGTCCATCCGCGGAGACTTCAGTTGCTCTTTGGTAGAGCGATTTAATATATGCATTTAGAGAGCTCTTATGACCTTGTCTAACTTATTCTTGAACTCATTTACTGTGTTACTGTTTACTACATCCACTGAGAGAGAGAGAGAGAGAGAGAGAGAGAGAGAGAGAGAGAGAGAGAGAGAGAGAGAGAGAGAGAGAGAGAGAGAGACTACATGAATGTACAATGATGACATTCGCCGACACTCCACAACATGACGAGAGACTGTCGCTGCCAGCAAGGCCACTGACTGATTGATCGTCAAGTTACCTGGCATCACCAACGTGTTCTGTTGAATGGGGGTCGGAAACGATGGTATGTGCGTTGTAAAACAAACAGCCACGCAAAAGTAATATGAATTGGAGACAGATTTATTTGTTAGTTTATCAAAGTGACTTCGTTGTCAGTTTATCAAAATGACTTTGTTGTCAGTTTATCAGAATGACTTCGTTGTCGGTTTATCAAAATGACTTCGTTGTCCGTTAATCAAATCGTTTTCGTTGTTGGTTTATCAAAATGACTTCGTTGTCGGTTTATCAAAATGACTTCGTTGTCCTTTAATCAAATCGTTTTCGTTGTTGGTTTATCAAAATGACTTCGTTGTCGGTTTATCAAAATGACTTTTTTTGTCGGTTTATCAAAATGACTTTGTCGTCAGTTTATAGAAATGACTTCGTTGTTAGTTTATAGAACTGACTTCGTTATCGGTTTATCAGAATGACTTCGTTGTCGGTTTATCAGAATGACTTCGTTGTCGGTTTATCACAAAATGACTTCGTTGTCAGTTCATCAAAATGACTTCGTTGTCGGTTTATCAAAATGACTTAGTTGTTGGTTTATCAAAATGACTTCGTTGTCGGTTTATCAAAATGACTTTTTTGTCGGTTTATCAAAATGACTTTGTTGTCGGTTTATAGAAATGACTTCGTTGTTAGTTTATTGAACTGACTTCGTTGTCGGTTTATCAAAATGACTTCGTTGTCGGTTTATCACAAAATGACTTCGTTGTCAGTTCATCAAAATGACTTCGTTGTTGGTTTATCAAAATGACTTAGTTGTTAATATACCCAAATCAGAATGTGCTTCATCTGACTAAATTTTCACACAGGCATGAAGTACACCCAATGATGGATAGAAATAGATTATGTTGCCCAGAAACCCTTGCTATGTGCTGGCGATGATTGCTCGTTATTTACTCAATTTCCAGAAGGAAAACTTTCATTTTCCAAATTCCCCAAGGCATTTTTCATTGTAAGGTTCATAAAATATTTTATTTCAATTGTTCATTACCTATCATTTAGTTTATTTATTTACTTTCATTACAGGGCTATTTTTTTCGTGTCTTCCCAAGTAGGGTTTTATCTTAGCTAATAATAATAATAATAATAATAATAATAATAATAATAATAATAATAATAATAATAATAATAATCACAATATTAACAAGAGGGGCACTCCGTAGAGTGCAGACCTCCACTGCAGCAGCTTATTTCTCGACCTTTTGCTCGACCTTGACCTTGACCTTAACATGTATTTTCATACACTCATATAGGAACCAAGTCTGAAGTCTCAGTGACAATGATGTCCAAACTTATGGCTGATTACGTGATTTGGACATTTTGCTTGCACTTTGACATTGACCTTCCTCAATTTAAACATTTCCAGCTTTTTACATAACAGTTAATCCCTTCAAGTTTCATTACTCTACGATTAAAATTGTGGCCAGAAAGCTGTTTACAAAAAATCACACACACACAAACAGGGTCGAAAACATAACCTCCTTCCAACTTCGTTGGCAGAGGTAATAATATTAATAATGATAAACCTTTGGACAATTCCAAAATCAAATAAATAAAATACATTAAAAAATAGCCGGTAGAAGACAAAATATAAGGTAATAAAGTAGCAGAAATAAATGATTAAACCATTAAGTAATAATGGTCTCTAACCGACCTCGTCGCGAAGATCAACAGTTGATAAAAAATTAAGATCCCTTCCTATACTTAGCATAGAATCATCATACCCTAATTAAAATCCCAGCTAGGGTCTCTCTCTCTCTCTCTCTCTCTCTCTCTCTCTCTCTCTCTCTCTCTCTCTCTCTCTCTCTCTCTCTCTCTCTCTCTCTCTCCTTGAGAAATTAATGGTACAACGTCACGCCAACTGTTAAAGCAAAGCATACACCCAATTAATTTTCGACCGCTGCTGCTGCCAACAGTGGAAATGATCTAAAGCTTATTAATGATGCTGATGAAGTTGATGATGAGGAGATTTGAGGTTGACAAGGGATCAGATATGCTACAATCTTATCGGAAGAAGAAAAGGCGAAGGGAAAAGTGTGGGAGAGAGAAAGTGCGGGAGATGGGAAAGGGAAAGTGTGGGGGATAGGGAAAGTATGGGGGATGGGAAAAGTGGGGGATGGGAAAAGTGGAGATGAGAAAGGTTGGGAATTGGGAAAGTGTGAGAAATGGGAAAGTGTGGGGACAGGAAAAGAGTGGAGGATGGGAAAAGAGTGGAGGCTGGGAAAAGTGTGGGGGATGGAAAAAGTGTGGGGATGGGGAAATTGGGAAGGAGAAAAGTGAGGTGTAGGAAATGGGAAATTGTGGGGATAAAGGAGAAAGTGTGGGGAATGGGAAATGTGGGAAAAGGGAAAAGTGTGGGGATGGAAAAATTGTGGGGGATGAAAAAATTGTGGGGGATGGGAAAAGTGTGGGAAAAGGGAAAAGTGTGGGGATGGGAAAATTGTGGAGATGGGAAAATTGTGGGGATGGGAAAAGTGTGGAGATGAAAAATTGTGGGAAATGGGAAAAGTGTGGGGATGGAAAAACTGTGGGAGAAGGGAAAATTGTGGGGGAAAGGAAAAGTGTGGGAGAAGGGAAAAGTGTGGGAGAAGGGAAAAGTGTGGGAGAAGGGAAAAGTGTGGGAGAAGGGAAAAGTGTGGAGGTGGGAAAAGTGTGGACGTGGGAAAAGTGTGGGAGAAGGGAAAGTGTGGGAGAAGGGAAAAGTGTGGAGGTGGGAAAAGTGTGGGGGGAAGGAAAAATGTGAGAGAAGGGAAAGTGTGGGAGAAGGGAAAAGTGTGGGAGAGGGGAAAAGTGTGGGAGAAGGAAAAAGTGTGGAGGTGGGAGAAGTGTGGGGGGAAGGAAAAGTGTGGGAGAAGGGAAAAGTGTGGGGGCGAAGGAAAAGTGTGGGGGCGAAGGAAAAGTGTAGGAGCGAAGGAAAAGTGTGGGAGAAGGAGAAGAGAAAAGAGTGGGGGGAAGGAAAAGTGTGGGAGAAAGGAAAAGTGTGGGAGAAGGGAAAAGTGTGGGGGGAAGGAAAAGTGTGGGGGGAAGGAAAAGTGTGGGAGAAGGGAAAAGCGTGGGAGAAGGGAAAAGTGTGGGCGAAGGGAAAAGTGTGGGCGAAGGGAAAAGTGTGGGCGAAGGGAAAAGTGTGGAGGTGGCAAAAGTGTGGGGGGAAGGAAGTGTGGGGGGAAGGAAAAGTGTGAGAGAAGGGAAAATTTTGGGGGCGAAGGAAAATTGTGGGGGCGAAGGAAAATTGTGGGGGCGAAGGAAAATTGTGGGGCGAAGGAAAATTGTGGGGGCGAAGGAAAATTGTGGGAGAAGGGAAAAGTGTGGGAGAACGGAGAAGGGAAAAGTGTGGGGGGAAGGAAAAGTGTGGGAGAAGGGAAAAGTGTGGGAGAAGGGAAAAGTGTGGGGGGAAGGAAAAGTGTGGGAGAAGGGAAAAGTGTGGGGGAAGAGAAAAGTGTGGGGGAAGAGAAAAGTGTGGGGGGAAGGAAAAGTGTGGGGGAAGAGAAAAGTGTGGGGGAAGGGAAAAGTGTGGGGGGAAGGAAATGTGTGGGAGAAGGGAAAAGTGTGGGAGAAGGGAAAAGTGGTGGGGGAAGGAAAAGTGTGGGAGAAGGGAAAAGTGTGGGGGGAAGGAAAAGTGTGGGAGAAGGGAAAAGTGTGGGGGCAAAGGAAAAGTGTGGGAGAAGGGAAAAGTGTGGGGAGAAGGGAAAAGTGTGGGGGGAAGGGAAAAGTGTGGGGGGAAGGAAAAGTGTGGGAGAAGGGAAAAGTGTGGGGGGAAGGAAAAGTGTGGGGAGAAGGGAAAAGTGTGGGAGAAGGGAAAAGTGTGGGAGAAGGGAAAAGTGTGGGAGAAGGGAAAAGTGTGGCGAGAAAGGAAAAGTGTGGGAGAAGGAAATAAGTGTGGCACAAAGGAAAATTGGGGAAAAGAAAGGTGAGGAAGGGGAGAAGGAATGAGATAAAAGGAAAAGGGGAGAAGGCAAATATGGGGAATTGAATATAAGGGGAAGGGGGAAAAAGGAAGGAAAAGTGGAGAAAGGGGGAAAAGGGGAGAGGGGGAGAGGGGGAGAAGGGGAAAAGGGGAAAAAAGGGAAAGGGGAGAAAAGGGGAAAGGGGAGAAAAGGGAAAAGTGGAGAAAAGGGAAAAGTGGAGAAAGGGGTAAAGTCAGAGGGGAAGGAAAGAGAAGAGGCAAAGAGAAGAGGGATAGGAAAAAAGGGAATGGAAAAAGGGGGAATGGAAAAAATGAAGAAAAGAGAAGGGAAGGAAAAAGACGGGGAGGGAAAAGAAGGGAAAAGAAGGAGAAGGGGAAGGGAAAAGAAGGAGAAGGGGAAGGGAAAAGAAGGAGAAGGGGAAGGGGAAGGGAAAAGAAGGGGAAGGGAAAAGAAGGGGAAGGGAAAAGAAGGGGAAGGGAAAAGAAGGGGAAGGGAAAAGAAGGGGAAGGGGAAATGGGAGGATGGTAAACGAGGGGGAAGGAAAAATGGGAAGGGAAAAGTGGAGCAAGGAAAAAAGGGGGATGGGGAAGTGAATAGAAGGGAGTCGTAAAAAGGAGTAAAGTAAAGGGTGCAATAGGGAGAGGAGAAACAGTAGAGAGAGAAAAGAGGAACGGGAGAAATGGAAAGAGGGGTTCGAAGAGGAAAAATGGGAGAGAGGAGCATTGGGAAACAGTAAGAGGAGGGGTGGAGGGTGAAGGTCAAGGCAAAAGAAGGGCAAAAGAAAAGAAAACAATAAGGAAGGGGTAGAAAGTGTGAAGGAAATGGTAAGAGGAGTTGTAGGAAGGTGAAGAAGAGTTATGAAAATGGTGTATAAGAAGTTTCAGGATGGGGAAGAGCAGGTAGTGGCAGGGCGAGGAGGAGTACTGTAAATGAGAAGTAAGGGGAGGATTAAAAGGAGGGGATGAGTAACATGAGTAAGACTACCACATAACACCATCGTTGCAGCGACCATTGCAATACTGTTGGGCCCTTATGCTTTGTTACAATTTCCCCCTTTAATCATCTTTCACAGATAACACTTATTTCCTTCATCAATTTATGAAAAATTGTGTAAAAAGATATAAATATAACTTTCTAAAAGAAGAAATATCATATGAAAGATATGGAATGAAAAATCACAAATCTTAAAATTAATTTGTATTTTTCCTAACTAAACACATTTTAGTCCTTCAATAGGAATTTGATTTCCATGAAGATGGAAAATTCGGCTTTTAAAATTATAACTAAGTGTCGGTAGATACTGGTGGGTGGAGGGGCACCTCCCCACTGCCGGCTCACTAAATTGCCACTTTCATCTTCACTGAGGCCGGAAGTATATCTTGAAGGACTTGGGTTTGCCCTTTGCCCTTTAATAAGATACTTATTAGAAATAAGTCCCAATCACCAAACCAGCAGGTTAAAATCATGTGATGTTTGAGCACTAGATCTCTTGGAAGCAGAGTAAAGACTCCCATCCACGTCCTATGGCATTATTTATGGGCTACAGATTAGATACTGTCAATTGATGGGTGGTCTTGGAAGAATTCATATCCTTGTAGGATACTAAGTCCGTAATGTAAATCCGGGTCACACACGAGAGCAGAGCAATATGGTACAAGTGTTACGAATATAGGCTTAACAAGGTGTCACGATGTTGGACACAACTTAAGCGCATCAGTAATGTAACTTTATTGTGATCCACTGCAATCGCCAATCAGTCAGTCCATATTATCTACCAACGATAGCCAATGTACATGTTCGCAGCTCCCACATACATTGATATACATTACTTCACAAAGAAGAAGAGAAATAAAAGATGGTAGCAGTCAAACAAATACAGTATAGTAGATGGGTGGAATACAGTGGTTGAGAATTGCTTGCTTACACGAGGTTCAAAAACTTGAGAAATGGCAGAGAAAACTGAATTTTTAGGGAGATTTCCTGAACTACTTGCAGGGCACCCCTGTTCATTATGCTCTGAACTTCTACATATGGACTTGGTCCTCCAATGAATCTATCCAGTAGGACGAGGACACCTTCTGAACTTGAGTATGGAGAAGAGAAGAGCCAGTGAACAAGATGGGGTACCCATAAGGAAGAACCTCTACCTTCCATTGCTTTGCATCATGGTACTGCCACCTCGCCACTAAATTGTCAGGCATCCCATCACTGGGGGGGGGGGGTTGCCCCTCTTCCTCTTCTGTTTTAGCCGAAATAAGAAGAGCAGTCAAAAGCTTTTCTACAGGAAAAAGCAGTAGTATTCTCTTTCTACTTATTCCCTGCCTTCTTGAGGGCAGATTCCAAAGCTGTTATCATCACTTTAGGGGTTTCTGATGTCATGTTCTTGAAGAACCTGGTTCAATGGGAAGAAAGAGCTCTGGTTGGATGCTGTCTACTTCTTAACCATTTTCCCCGTCTACAGTCAGGAAGAGCGCAGCACTTTGCTCATGGGAGCATTATTCTATTCAATTTTAGAGCCTCTCTTTGGCTGCTCAATTTTGTAAGCTTGGAGGATACAGCATCTATCTAAAGAGCCAGTTTGTCCATTGGTTACCTGATTGGTGTGCTAAAAATGTAATCAGCTTTGCCCCACAGAACAACTCTTCTTCTTAGGGTCTGATAGATCCTGATTAGTGGCAAAGCAAGCTCTTGTACCTAACCAATGATCTACCCAAGATGCTGCCGGATCAGTAAGCTGGAATGTATCCATGTTCGCTGACCCTGCAGCCAAAAATATTGTAGATTAAGAAGTCTGTTTCTCCGAAGAAATCCACAGCGTTAACATTGTGAGGGCCACCACATACGGCAGAGTAAAGGGGCTAGCCTCTTCCGTTGCATACAACGGCCTCCGCTTTGAAAGTGGGGGTAGTAAGATTTTTGAGGACCTGCTCACCTTTAATGAATTCCTTTGACCTGAGACCTGACATTCTGCAGTCATAACTGCTTCCTTGGCCAACTCAGACCAAAGTGGCTCATGAGTAGGTTTTGCACTTTGCAGAGCACCAAAGAGTATTTTAATTCAGGATTTTTTTTTCATTGGGCCTTGAGTGATTCTCCCAGTACATTGACTTGTCCTATCAAGGCTAAGAATTTTAGAAAACTGGATTTGGACTCTGGATCTTAGGCTTCCGTCGATGTGGGATCTAAATATTGTGTTCTGGAGATTGCTGTTATTTGGCAGAACCTCTTTCTTGCCTCAAAATTGAACATGTGTAGTATTCAGATGGTTTCCTTTCCCTCAAGTTATCCTGCTTCATTATTATTATTATTACTTGCTGCTTCATTATTATTATTATTACTTGCTAAGTTACAACCCTAGTTAGAAATGCAGGATGCTATAAGCCCAGGGGCTCCAACAGGAAAAATAGCCCAGTGAGGAAAGGAAACAAGGAAAAATAAAATATACTGAGTAACAGCCCAGTGAGAAAAGGAAACAAAGAAAAATAAAATATACTGAGTAACAGCCCAGTGAGGAAAGGAAACAAGGAAAAATAAAATATACTGAGTATCAGCCCAGTGAGGAAAGGAAACAAAGAAAATAAAATATACTGAGTAACAACATTGGAATAAATATTTCCTATATAACTATAACAACTAACAAAACAAGGGGGAGAGAAATAAGATAGAATCTCCTTGGTTGCTCTGCTATTCTTGGGCAACAGGGGCAAGTTCTTTGCCACTGAAAGGGTAGCATGATTGTCCTTCAATGGTCTCACAGAGCCTAAGCTCTTGGCTTCACTATAAATTGCTTTAACTCCAGCGTTCTGGGAAGAACTCTCCCTTGTGCTAGGATCACTGCAATTTTTGGGCTGTTTTCTCATCCTTTCCCTCTCTCACCACCACTCCCTTTGAGAAAGGAGTGTTGTGGATGTTTTGTTTATCATTGCTCTGGTGTTAATGATTGCCTTCGCCTCACTATGAGCCTTACACTGGTCTGTGATATGGGGTAATGTTCTTGAACCTGAACCCAAGAAGACTCCAGAATCCTTTCACTTTTGGCAAATGAGCTCTATTTTGAGCTTGGGTTGGAGAGCTCTCTTAGGATTAGAGCTCTATAGTGTATGTGACTAAGTTCCAAAGAGCTTCCCATTAATAGTGTTTATCTTGAAACTAGCAATGGTCCAAGGAAGAAAACTCCTAATAAAGCTGTTTGTTAGAGACAAAATTAACTTGTCTCAAGCTGTATTGGAGGGCACTTCCTCAGTGACATGCAAGTGTACTGGAATAATTTCCAATATTTCTGTTACCCTTGGAGGAATCTAAAAAGTTTAACGCAACCACGATCATGATAGTGCTGACTCACCAAAGCAATCGCTTTATCCTAACTGCGATCGCAAATGCAAGATAGCAAAACCCCCATAGCTATCACTTCAACCTGATTACGATCATAATCGCAAGATAGCACACCCCCATAGCAATCGCTTTATCCTAGCCGTCGGTGCTCACTAGCGCTCTTTCATTGTATGTCGATAAAGACTACAGTAGTTGCACGCTTAGTAGCTGGACAAGATGGTGCACACTGGCAAGCCACATAATGCTCAAGTCTAGTGCATGTTGTAGTGTTAAGAACTGCGGGGCACGAAGAGAGAGACTTTAGTCTTGTGCTTCTTCGTTAACAGCATAATCACGTGGGAGTTTATGATTAGTTGGGTGTTCAAACTGTAACACATGAAAGTGCGCGGGCATATACAAGATACTATCCTGCACAAACAGGAGAAAGACCAGTCTCGTGAATGTTCGCTAAAAGTGAGATCTCGTGAGCACTGGCAGGCACACTCAGGGGTGGAACACCCCGGAAGAAGTGTGAGTACGCACAATGGTGCAATCAACAGCTGCGGAAAGAGATGAATTACGATCATGTTTGCCATCAAAAGATGTAAAGTTACACCTTTTCCATTAAAGTGATGAATTATCCTGAGGAGAAAAATGTTCTTCCTCAAGCTCCTTGGAACTTTTGGTAGAGAAAAGGACACCTTTCTTACGTCCCGATGGTCAGACAACTACCGATAACAGTAGAGTCAGAGCAACAATGTCTTCACACAAAGGGATGAACACCCCTTCAAACAAGCCAGCAAGAGGTGTCATCAGTCTTTGCTTAGAAGGAGTGCCTTCCAAAACCAGAGACGGCCATACCATCCTTCGGGCGCCATCACCAGGGTCAATTTCTGGAAGAGATTTAAAGGACTCGTTCTGAGAAGTAAGTCCATCTCATGAGCGTGTCCTGAAATTTGTTTCAGCCACCACCCCTCCTTCGAGGAAGACCTAGAAAGAAAGGAGTTGCTCGTACACTACAACTTTGCTCTTTTTCTATACACCTGCCAAAGGAAGTACGGCCACTTCCTACGTTCCTCACAGGGAGAAGCTTGTGAGCAATTATTCCCACTACATGACTGACAAGGAATGGGAATCAACTGACAACCTGCTCAAAAACGTTCCAAGGTACAATCGATTTCTCCATCAGTCATACACTTCAGACACTGAAAAGAAAAAGCAATGGAAATTAATTCAGCCATGTTGGGTTAAGATGCCAAGAGTACGTTAGAACACATCGGCGGCTGAAATCAAAATAGCTACTCAGTGAACCAGCAGATGAGTGGGGCATCCCAGCTGCCTGCCAGTAATTACCAACATTATAATTCTGACAGCAGTTTTCCAGCCTCTCCAAAATCACCCTCCTATTAAAGGACAAAGGTTTGTATTTGTAGGAAAAATAAATAGAAACAGTACACATTGAAAGACTGCTGCACCAAACATCTAAGTGACTTTAAGCTTTATCAGTTAACTATGGGAAGCATGCTTTTGAAGAGTATTTTTGTTGGTGAACTGTCAACAGTACCAACAAAAACATACTCTCCATAGTTAAATGATTCTGATGAATACTAAAACTTACACAGTATATTCAAGAGATTAAGCTACCACTCAAACCCTAAATTCTTGAATCCTTCTCAAAATACAGCAAAGGAAAATCCTAACCCTAAAGCAATGAATACCATACAATGCAATATACATACATACATATACCAGACACTTCCCCCAATTTTGGGGGGTAGCCGACATCAACAAATGAAACAAAGCAAAAAGGGGACCTCTACTCTCTACGTTCCTCCAGCCTAACAAGGGACTCAACCGAGTACAGCTGGTACTGCTAGGGTGCCACAGCCCACCCTCCCACATTATCCACGACAGATGAAGCTTCATAATGCTGAATCCCCTACTGCTGCTACCTCCGCGGTCATCTAAGGCATCGGAGGCAGCAGCAAGGCCTACCGGAACTGCGTCACAATCGCTCGCCATTCATTCCTATTTCTAGCTTGCTCTCTTGCCTCTCTCACATCTATCCTCCTATCAATGCAATATAAACTTGATAAAGTCAGACCTATATAGTAATAACAAATAAATCTGGCCTGATGCCAGTACTTGCTCTTGTTTATGGTGCAGCCAGTCTAGTCAGTATAATCAAATGGTGTTGAGAATGTGTCTTGTAGTCATGCATATCGCACATTTCAAAATGATGATACTTTATACAGATGTCAACATTCTAATACAGTTACCCCAGGAATACTAGAATTACAGTTACCTACGTGATAATATGCACAGTACATCTGTATTCAATGATTACAAGTGGCCATAATTCTAATGGGGCCTCAATCTCGGGTACTATGAATAATAGCTACCCAATAATTTTATCTTAGCAAAGACTAAATACAAATATATCAAAAGTCTCTACACACTGTGTTGTTGAACTAAGACAGGATGGATCATTGAGTCGGAAGAGAATTCTTAGAATGAATAATCAACCCTAAAGAAAAATCTATTAAACTATCAAATGTATAAACAAAAATATTCAACTTTCAAAAAGATGTTCGTTAACTTCAATGTCAACAGCATAATAGAGAATATACATAAAAAAAAATATCAAAAGACACTCTTTTTAACATTAGAAATCATATATATATATTGCTCAATGTGGCATATACGGTACTATTATTATTACAAGGTAAGCTACAACCCTAGTTGGGAAAAGTAGGGTGCTATAAGCCCATGGGCTCCAACAGGGAAAAATAGCCCAGTGAGAAAAGGAAATAAATAAACTTCAAGAGAAACAATAAATTGAAATGAAATATTTTATGAAGAGTAACATTAAAAATGTTATTTTCATTAGTAAAATAAATTTTTGAATATACTTACCCGATAATCATGTAGCTGTCAACTCCGTTGCCCGACAGAAATCTACGGACGGGATACGCCAGCGATCGCTATACAAGAGGGGGGTGTACTCACCAGCGCCATCTGTGGTCAGGTACTCCAGTACTTCTTGTCAACACCACCTCAATTTTTTCCTCGGTCCACTGGTTCTCTATGGGGAGGAAGGGTGGGTCAATTAAATCATGATTATCGGGTAAGTATATTCAAAAATTTATTTTACTAATGAAAATAACATTTTTCAATATTAATCTTACCCGATAATCATGTAGCTGATTCACACCCAGGGGGGTGGGTGAAAACCAGTGTACATGTTAATCAAGAAGCTAAGTATCCCGTATTTCATTTTTATCAGTTATTCAAAATAACAAATGAAATTATAAGTACCTGGTAAGGAAGTCGACTTGAACCATTACTCTGCCTTTAAAAAGTACGTCTTCCTTACTGAGCGCAGCGGTCCTCTTAGGAGGCTGAACAACTCTTAGGTGCTGAAGTATAAAGGGCTGCAACCCATACTAAAGGACCTCAACACAACCTCTAACCTAGGCGCTTCTCAAGAAAGAATTGACCACCCGCCAAATCAACAAGGATGCGGAAGGCTTCTTAGCCCACCGTAACAACCCAAAACAACAATAAAAGCATTCAAGAGAAAGGTTAAAAAGGTTATGGGATTAAGGGAATGTAGTGGTTGAGCCCTCACCTACTACTGCACTCGCTGCTACGAATGGTCCCAGGGTGTAGCAGTTCTCGTAAAGAGACTGGACATATTTGAGATAGAATGATGCAAACACTGACTTGCTCCTCCAATAGGTTGCATCCATAATACTCTGCAGAGAACGGTTCTGTTTGAAGGCCACTGAAGTAGCCACAGCTCTCACTTCATGTGTCCTTACCTTCAGCAAAGCAAGGTCTTCATCCTTCATGTGAGAATGAGCTTCTCTAATCAGAAGCCTTATGTAATAAGAAACTGCGTTCTTAGACATAGGCATCGAAGGTTTCTTAATGGCACACCATAAGGCCTCTGATTGTCCTCGTAAAGGTTTTGACCTTTTAAGATAGTACTAAGAGCTCTGACAGGGCAAAGAACTCTCTCCAGTTCATTACCCACCATGTTGGAAAGGCTAGGAATTTCGAACGATCTAGGCCAAGGACGTGAGGGAAGCTCATTTTTTGCCAAAAAACCGAGCTGTAAGGAACATGTAGCCGTTTCAGATGTGAATCCTATGTTCCTGCTGAAGGCGTGAACCTCACTAACTCTTTTGGCTGTTGCAAGGCAGACGAGGAAAAGAGTTTTGAGAGTAAGGTCTTTGAAAGAGGCTGACTGGAGAGGCTCAAATCTAGATGACATAAGGAACCTTAGGACTACGTCTAGATTCCAGCCTGGAGTGGACAAGCGACGTTCTTTAGAGGTCTCAAAAGACCTAAGGATGTCCTGCAGATCTTTGTTGGAGGAAAGATCCAAGCCTCTGTGGCGGAAAACTGCTGCCAACATACTTCTGTACCCCTTGATCGTAGGAGCCGAAAGAGATCTAACATTCCTAAGATGTAACAGGAAGTCAGCAACTTGGGTTACAGTGGTATTGGTAGAGGAAACTGCATTGGCTCTGCACCAGCTTCGGAAGACTTCCCACTTAGATTGATAGACTCTGCGAGTGGATATCCTCCTTGCTCTGGCAATCGCTCTGGCTGCCTCCTTCGAAAAGCCTCTAGCTCTAGAGAGTCTTTCGATAGTCTGAAGGCAGTCAGACGAAGAGCGTGGAGGCCTGGGTGTACCTTCTTTACGTGAGGTTGACGTAGAAGGTCCACTCTTAGAGGGAGAGTCCTGGGAACGTCGACCAGCCATTGCAGTACCTCTGTGAACCATTCTCTTGCAGGCCAAAGGGGAGCAACCAACGTCAGCCGTGTCCCTTCGTGAGAGACGAACTTCTGAAGAACCCTGTTGATGATCTTGAACGGCGGGAATGCATATAGATCGAGGTGGGACCAATCCAGCAGAAAAGCATCCACGTGAACTGCTGCCGGGTCTGGGATCGGGGAACAGTACAATGGGAGCCTCTTGGTCATCGAGGTAGCGAACAGATCTATCGTTGGCTGACCCCACAGGGCCCAAAGTCTGCTGCACACGTTCTTGTGAAGGGTCCATTCTGTGGGGATGACTTGACCCTTCCTGCTGAGGCGATCTGCCGAGACATTCATATTGCCCTGAATGAACCTCGTTACCAGCGTGAGCTTTCGACTTTTTGACCAAATGAGGAGGTCCCTTGCTATCTCGAACAGCTTCCTCGAATGAGTCCCTCCCTGCTTGGAGATGTACGCCAAGGCTGTGGTGTTGTCGGAGTTCACCTCCACCACCTTGTTTAGCAGGAGGGACTTGAAGTTCATTAAGGCCAGATGGACTGCCAACAACTCCTTGCAATTGATGTGAAGCGTTTCCTGTTCCTGGTTCCATGTCCCCGAGCATTCCTGTCCGTCCAATGTCGCGCCCCAGCCCGAGTCTGATGCGTCCGAGTAGAGATGAAGATCGGGGGTCTGAACAGCTAAAGAGAGACCCTCCTTGAGAAGGATGTTGCTCTTCCACCACGTTAGAGTAGCCCTCATCTCTTTGGAAACAGGAATAGAGACCGCCTCGAGCGTCATATCCTTGTTCCAGTGAGCTGCTAGATGGTACTGAAGGGGGCGGAGGTGGAGTCTCCCTAACTCGATGAACAGGGCTAACGATGACAGAGTCCCTGTTAGACTCATCCACTGTCTCACCGAGCATCTGTTCTTCTTCAGCATGCTCAGGATGCACTCTAGGGCTTGGTTGATTCTTGGGGCCGACGGAAAAGCCCGAAAAGCTCGACTCTGAATCTCCATTCCCAGGTAAACGATGGTTTGGGAAGGAACAAGCTGGGACTTCTCTAAATTGACCAAGAGACCCAGTTCCTTGGTCAAATCCAAAGTCCATCTGAGACTCTCCAGACAGCGACGACTTGTGGGGGCTCTTAAAAGCCAGTCGTCTAAATAAAGGGAGGCTCTGATGTCCGCCAAGTGAAGGAATTTCGCAATATTCCTCATCAGTCGCGTAAACACAAGAGGTGCCGTGCTTAGACCAAAACACAGGGCTTGAAATTGGTACACAACCTCTCCAAAGACGAATCTCAGAAAAGGTTGGGAGTCTGGATGAATGGGAACGTGAAAGTAGGCGTCTTTCAGATCCAACGAGACCATCCAGTCCTCATGCCTGACCGCTGCTAGGACCGACTTCGTCGTCTCCATTGTGAACGTCTGCTTGGTGACATAAGCATTGAGCGCACTGACGTCCAGCACCGGTCTCCAACCTCCTGTCTTCTTGGCCACCAGGAAGAGACGGTTGTAAAAGCCCGGGGATTGATGGTCCCGGACTATCACCACTGCTTCCTTCTGTAACAGGAGCGACACCTCTTGATGTAACGCTAGCCTCTTGTCCTTCTCCTTGTAGTTGGGAGAGAGGTTGATGGGAGATGTGGTCAGAGGGGGATTGCGGCAGAACGGAATTCTGTAACCCTCCCTTAGCCACTTGACAGACTGAGCGTCTGCACCTCTTCTTTCCCAGGCTTGCCAGAAGGTCTTGAGTCTGGCTCCTACAGCTGTCTGGAGAGGAGGAGAGTCAATGCTTGCTTTTCGTGGACTTGGCACCTTTCTTGGACTTGCCCCTGTGACCGTCTGGACGGGAACTTCCTCGGCTGGGGGCTCTGCCACGAAAGGGCGGAATAAATCTGGTAGCAGGTGTATCAGCCACCGGGGTGCGGTAAGTTCTCGGTACTGAAGGTACAATTTTAGCCTTACGTGCTGAAGAGGCCATGAGGTCATGCGTATCTTTCTGGATAAGAGCCGCAGCCATCTCTTTGATTAGCTCCTCCGGAAACAGGAACTTGGAGAGAGGAGCAAACAGAAACTGTGACCTCTGGCAAGAGGTGATACCAGTAGAAAGGTAGGAGCATAGATGTTCCCTTTTCTTGAGGACTCCTGCGACAAAAATAGAAGCAAGTTCGCCAGAACCATCGCGAATTGCTCTGTCCATACAGGACATGATCAGCATGGCCGAGTCTTTGTCAGAAGGGGCAGTCTTCTTGCTCAAGGCCCCCAGGCACCAGTCGAGGAAATTAAAAATTTCAAAGGCGCGAAAGACTCCCTTCAAGAAGTGGTCCAGATCAGAAAAGGTCCAGCAGACCTTAGAGCGTCTCATAGCCGACCTACGGGGAGAGTCAACCAAACTTGAGAAGTCGGCCTGGGCAGAGGCAGGGACCCCCAAGCCTGGTTCCTCTCCCGTGGCATACCAGACGCCAGACTTAGAAGCCAGCTTAGGAGGAGGAAACATAAAAGACGTCCTTCCCAGTTGCTGCTTGGACTGCAACCAATCCCCTAAAATCCTCAAAGCTCTTTTTGATGACCTGGCGAATACAAGCTTAGTGTAGGCAGACTTAATAGGTTGCATGCCTAGAGAAAACTCGGATGGAGGAGAACGAGGGGTTGCAGAAACAAAGTGTTCAGGGTATAACTCTCTGAACAGAGTCAGGACCTTACGAAAGTCTATGGAAGGTGGCGACGACTTGTGTTCCTCCACATCAGAAGAAGGATCATCCAGGTGAGCAGCTTCATCCTCAGAAACCTCATCACCTGAGGGTTGAGAAGCGAGAGGTAACAATAAAGCGGTATGCTGAATGGCTGAATCCTGAAGAACGGGTGCATGCGCACTTGCGGATTCATCATCAAGTCTCTGCTGAAGAGGATGAGGGCTGGCAATGACAAAGTCATGAGGCTGGGATGAAGGAGGTTCTGCGGAGGTCTGAGGAGCAAGCGTGGTCAGAAGCGAATGCTATAAGGCATGAGGCTCATGCTGCAAAGTATGCGGTTCATGTTGAATGGGAAGAGGCTCATGCTGCGAAGAATGCGGTTGCTGCATGCGTTGAGGCGGCTGCCTCATAGCATGAGATTCCTGCCTCAAGGGTTGCGCCTGCCTCAAGGATTGAGGAGGTGGCTGCGCAGAGAGAGGCTCTTGCCTCAAGAGTTGAGGTTCTTGCCTCAAGAGTTGAGGCGGTTGCCGCAAGAGTTGAGGCTGCTGCCTCAAGGATGGTGGAGGTTGCCGCAACGCATGAGGTTGCTGCCTCAAGGATGGAGAAGGTTGCCGCAACGCATGAGGCTCCTGCCTCAAGGGTAGAGGAGGTTGCTGCAAAGCACGAGGCTCCTGCCTCAAGGGTAGAGGAGGTTGCTGCAAAGCATGAGGCTCCTGCCTCAAGGGTTGAGGAGGTTGCCGCATAGCATGAGGCTCCTGCCTCAAGGAAAGTGGAGGTTGCTGCATAGCGCTGGTACCTGGCAACTCCCAATGCGGCAGCTCACGCATGGAGGCAGGAGGAGCCTCAACATAATACGTCTGGCAGGGTGGACTGCGCAGAGGTGGAGGAGCGCTCGCAGGAGGAGGTGTGCTAACCTTCTCTGCCTGAAACTCCTGCATCAACACCGCAAGCTGCGACTGCATTGTCTGCAGCATATCCAACTTGGGATCAACAGAAGTTGGAGCAGAGGCCTGTTGAGGCATCGCTTTACCTCTCTTAGGAGGCGTGCAGCCATCAGATGACTGCGGCGAGTCCGAACTGGCCCAGTGGCTACACCTGGGCTGTTGGACTCGCTCGGTCTGGACTTTACGCTTAAGAGGCCGTGAGACCTGGGTCCAGCGTTTCCTCCTGGAAACTTCTTCCGCAGACGAGGAATTTAAGGGCTCAATCGTCTGGGAGTGGAAGTGACGATCTCTATAAGATACGCCCGCAACCACTGAGGATACAACTGTGCGCCGATCAAGGCCTGCCGAACCCTTTTGCCCTTCGACATTGCTTCTCCCCTGGGCTTGGGAGCTTGCAAGAGGTCCCGGACTGGGAGGACGACTGGCACGCACAGAAGTATCCTCATGCGCAACACTGACACTGACACTAGGCACAGCACTGGCACTACCACTTCCCACTGCACTTTTCACTTTAAGTTCCTTGACATCTGCCAAGAGAAGATTGTGGTCACTCACTAAAGACTCCACCTTATCACCTAAAGCCTGAATGGCACGTAACATATCCGACATATCAGGCTGAGCACTCGTAATAGGTTCGGGGGTCACCACTACAGGGGAAGGAAAAGGTTGAGGATCATGGGGGGAGGAATAAACCAAAGAGCGAGAAGAACTCCTCCTAACTCTCTCCCTCTCTAACCTAGCCGTATACTTGAGGAATTCATTAAAATCGAATTCCGAAAGCCCGGCACATTCCTCACATCGATCTTCCAACTGACAGGATTTTCCCCTACAGTCGGAACAAACGGTGTGAGGATCAACCGAGGCCTTCGGAAGACGCCTACTACAAGTCCTAACACTACATCGCCTTTGTCTAGGAGCTTGAGAGTGGTCGGACATCTTGAATTAGAGAACAGTCAAGGGGGGTTTCCAAATTAAAGCAAAGATCGTTATACCATTAAATCAATTTAAATCCAAAAGCTATCTAAGCTAAGGGAAAAGCTTCCTGTATAGCGAAGGCTAAATTTTAGAGCAATACTTCACCAAAACCGTGAACAAAGACTCCAAAATCAACAGCGTATCCATGTAGGTCTTGCCGGCGGCACGACAGAGGAAAAATTGAGGTGGTGTTGACAAGAAGTACTGGAGTACCTGACCACAGATGGCGCTGGTGAGTACACCCCCCTCTTGTATAGCGATCGCTGGCGTATCCCGTCCGTAGATTTCTGTCGGGCAACGGAGTTGACAGCTACATGATTATCGGGTAAGATTAATATTGAAAATTGATCTTTCATATATAAACTATATACAGAGAATTATTTCAGCCTGTTCAACATAAAAAAAATTTGCTGCAAATTTTAACTTTTGAGTTCAACCGATTCAACAAACTGATTAGGAAGATCATTCCACAACTTGGTCACAGCTGGAATAAAATTTCTAGAATACAGTGTAGTATTGAGCCTCATGATGGAGAAGGCCTGACAATCCAAACATTAATCAATACTGTATAAACCTTGCACTATACAATTTTCCCAGTTGGAGCCCTTGGGCTTATAGCATCCTGCTTTTTCAACTAGGGTTGTAGCTTATTAAGTAATAATAATAATATGTTTCCCATATTTTCCACGCAGATTTTTAAACTAAGTGAATAACCTAAATTATAAAAGTAAAAAACTGTGGTACAAAATAAAGTGAAATTACTATATTTCCCTTTGTGGTTAAGATGAAAAAAAAAAAATAAAACTTGAAAAACATTTTTCGAAGTACCTTAATGGCACTTATGAAATTACAAAAAAATTATGCAAACTATTTTCTGCCAAGCTAGAACTTTGCACTGTACAGTACTGTATTAATATTAACTTTTAAAAAGATGCAATAACACCAATTCTGGATTGTACATTACATCCAAAACTGTAACCTAAGCAAAGATTTTTTTTAAATACTACAAGAAAATATTGCCAAAATATCAAATGAGATCGACCACAAACCAATTGGATAAAAAATGAAGCAAGTACAGTACCCAAACGCAACCAGGTTTTGAAACAAAAAGGACATAACGAAACACATCAAAACATAATCACTCCCTGATCCAAAACAAGCTTACTGCACTTCGACTGAACATGACAACGAACTGTACACTAAAATAAATAAAATGCCTATTAAATATATCTAACCATTATTCCATTCTGTTTAATAGTCTCAAACATTCACTAAACTTAATTCTACACAATCTACAGAATTGTGAATATGCAATAATGAGTTCAATGCTGCTACAGTTCTACTTACCACATTTTACGAAAAGGGGGACATCAGCAGTAGATATTGGCTAAACTTACCTAAAAAAGAAATATATAGGATAACGTTAATAGCATTAATGATGATGGTAATAATAGAATACAGTAGTCACATTTAGAAAAAAGTGAATATGAGCATATATACAGTAATACTTATGACTAACATCACAAATTTTAAGTAATTTGTATTTTTCCTAACATACTTACCGAGGACAACGGCGAGCGTGCTTCATAGCATAACATAAAGGGCCGAAGACACAAGAAAACCAAAAGGGAAAGCACTAAAACACTAGGAAAGCACAAGGGAGCGAATTCAAAAGAACGTAGGTAAGGCACTAAACACACGCTAAGGAATCCAGACCATGTGGGAAGCACGTGGAATCAAACACAAAGGAAATCGCACAGAAAATGAGGAGCGACGTGTACACACGACGCGACCAGAAAACTTACTGCCGGGTCGTTCTCAAAGCCACACGACCTTCATCAGGCATTGCCCCCAGGTCATGTTCTCTCCCGCTAATCAGGACACTATAGAACATGGAGATAGGGTAAACTACACAAAACTCTGGTCGTCTGAGAGGAGTTACCAGTAACCTCCTATAGGTAAGTCTCTGTGTCGGAACAAATGATCTTTATAATA